>NC_027753.1:9870442-9883357 GCF_000695525.1 Brassica oleracea var. oleracea
GTCAATATACACGTGGATCAGGAAAGCCAACCATTGTTTTAGAAGCTGTAGCTTCACAAGATCTCTGGATATGGCACGCGTTTTTCGGACCTCCAGGTACATTAAACGATATCAATATTCTTGATCGATCACCGGTTTTTGATGATATATTACAAGGTCGAGCTCCGAAAGTTAAGTACATAGTCAACGGACACGAGTACCATTTGGCTTACTATCTCACAGATGGTATTTATCCAAAATGGGCTACTTTTGTCCAATCTATTCCACTTCCGCAAGGTCCGAAAGAATCCTTATTCGCCACACATCAAGAAGCTGTAGGTAAAAATGTCGAGCGTGCTTTTGGGGTCTTGCAAGCTTGATTTGCCGTAGTTAAATAAAAATTGGAAAGATAATGAGAGCATGTATCATTCTACATAATATGATCGTAGAAGACGAACGAGATGGATACACTTAGTTTGATGTATCAATTTTCGCACAACCGGAATCAAGTCGAAGTTCAGAAATGGATTTCACGTATTCTACAGATATGCCTTCAAATCTCGACAATATGATGAGCATTCGGAATCGAGTTCGTGATAGAACAATACATCAACAATTGAAATCTGATTTGGTTGATAATATATGGCAAAAATTTGGAACAAACCAAGATTTCAACTAATCGGCTTTTTCTCTTTTACGATTTGTATTTATATTTTTCATATGCTTTAATGTCATTTATGTTAAAATAGTTTATGTATGCTTTTATTTTAAATCATTTTACTAAAAAAATAAAAAAATAATAATTAAGAATTCTCCCATTGGAGGAAGAAAAAAATATTTCCACTAACCAAAGTTCTAAACTTGCCAAATCACCTTATTTACTCTTAATTTAATCATTAGACCCCATTAGAGGTTCTAATGGATGGAGGTGGTGTAACATAAATAGAACTAGGGGCATTGCCTCCGCGCAAGTGCGGAGTTGTGGACATAGTTTTTGTTTCATTTCAATATTTGTTAGGGTCATTGTAGCTGTCAATTTTGCGTTTTGGGTTCATCATTATTTTTCAAGTTTTTTTATTGTTATAGGGTTAGAGTTGTGATGATGAGCTGTGTATGCACTGTTCTCCACTCATGAAGGACTAAACTAGGCCTGGGCATAAAATCCGGAACCCGAAATCCGAACCGAACCCGAACCGAAAAACCCGACCCGTTATCTGACCCGAAACGTAAAAATACCCGAACGGGTCTTGTAGGGTGGTACAAAAAATATCCGAACCCGAAGTGTTATTAACCAAACCCGAACGGGTAACCCGAAAAATCCGAAATTAATAGTCAGTATAAATATTTTGAAATATATATAAGTATTCCAATTATTAAATTCAATATTTGTGGTAATATTATATATAATAATAAATATTAAAATTCTAATAAATGCTTTAAGTACACAATTAGTTATAAATAAGTATTTTATAATTTGCTCATTGAAATAAAAAGTCTACTCTCTATAAGGCAATACATATTGTTTACAATGATGTTTGTTTTCATGCTTGATTTAATATTTTATTGTTATTTTATCAATTTTATATGTGATAGATTAATTTTTATTTAATTTAGATGTTTTTCTTTATGTTTTACTTCAAAAATTTTGTTTTTTACTTTGGTTATAACCGAACCGAACCGATATAACCCGAATCCGTACGATATATGATTACTTTATGGGTTTTATGATGCAATACAATTTTGAACCGAACCCGAAGTGTTATTATCCGAACCCGATCCGTACTAATAAAATTTTAGTATGGGACCTAGAAGCGTAAACCCAAAAATCCGAAAACCCGAAAAACCCGACCCGAATGCCAACGGGTACCCGAACGCCCAGGCCTAGACTAAACTGTGTTAGTAATGTGATTGATATAGTTCGTAGTGTTGCTTACTGTGTCACTGAGACTTATTGTTTGTTTGTCTTTTTAATTTCTTACTTGTACTGTTGAGATTACATAAATTATATTAAGGATGTTGAGAGTACCTTTTGTTTCTGGATATTTTTTCTCCAGTTTATTTGTGTAAGTTGTGTGTATTAACTATTAAGTAATAATTTTTTTTATTCTTATTATGTTGGTTATATGTTTTTATTTTATTTTTAAACTTGTTGCTTTTACCGGACCTTTAAAACAAATACATGAAGACTTGTAGAAATAACTATAAAATGAGTGACAATTAGTATTTGGGCATTAAAACGAATATATATATTTCTCATAAGAAGGCAATAGCATTGGCCTGTTGACATTGAGCATGTAAGCTATTTTCATAAGACAAGAGGAGTGAGCAGGTGGAGATGTTGTAGTCGCTTTTGTATCTGTTGGAATTGTCTCTTGTATCTGTTGGTGTGGCTGTATTTATTTCTATTTTATTTGATGGGTAGTATATAAACAAAAATCATTGTAAGTTGTATTTATCAAAGTTTGTAACCTACTCTGTTTTTTTGTTTAGGTAATTTCACTGATCTTGGTTGTCGTCTTCGTAAGCATTTGCGAAAGTAAGTTTGTAAATTGTTAAATAGCTGGCCCTGTAGTTTGTATTTATTTAGCTGGCTCAATGTATGTGTCGTTGAGTTTTAGTTGAGTTGATTGGTTTGATATATTTGTTTTGAAGTTTATTTGTAAGATTAGACAAAAAGAGAGGTGATCATTATATAGACAGTAATATAAAGAGAATTATGTGTTGATTGTTTCTTACGTATCAATGGGGAGACAGATAAAGACTCGAGTTGTTTCTTTGGTGAGGCCAGAGCCCTGGACAGAACGGATTTTTCCAACCACTGCGAGTTTAAATATCAGTTATGATATTGAAACATAATATAAACCCAGTTGCAATATGATAATATACATGAGAGTTCTAGGTTTCTGATCGGAATCACTTGGAGATTTCGAACAGTCTAATCTTGACTGGAGATTGATCTCAGAAGCACCCATGATGACTTCATCAATAATGGTTAGTGAGATGAAACGAATGAGGAATGAATGATCAGTTATGTTGTTCATGCTTGAGCACCTAGCAACTTCAAAACGATCGACTTTCACAATGGAACCTGCTTTCAAAGATGGCATGTAATGATTAGCATGTTCGACGGGAGTAGACCCATGAATCATGAAATCTGCAAATAATATTATTCAACAAAGAATCAGGAAATCAATTAAAACAATTATGTTAAATAAGTGTGATAGATCGAAGATTAACTTACCTTTTCATCAAGGAAGAGAACCGTGATTCCCACAAACTCTCTGTCTTTCTTGAAACTTAGGGAATCCCAGAAACGGAGGAAGCAAGAGGCTATGCTATGACTACTACGACCAAGACGGAGAGACTCGAAGGTTGAGTGATGGACGCCGAGACGCCGGTTTAACGAACTGGAGAGGCAGAGAGAAATTTTTTCTAAAAGATGGTTAAAGCTAAGAGGAATCAATGAGTTTTGTGGAGATGCAGATTGGGTTCATCAAAGATGAGAATCATATATATATGGTTTACAGAGTGGCTACAAATTAGGAACAAATATGAACAAGCGATTTAAGATGTGCACATGAAGAGTTCACCGGTGAAAAAAATAGATTACGAACAGACACCAACTCTCTAACTCTGACTTGTTTGAGACAATGATGAAAAGAACTCAAACTCATGTTAAACAACAACAGTTTACAATATGGAAAAACTATAATTGTTGTAAACTTGAGCTTTTTTTTATATAACGTGTGAATTCCATTTAAAAATGAAACTCATAACACACTTGTAGGCCCGACCCTCAGAGGAAGTCAAATAAGTAAGGGCTTCCGACCTTCATAAATATATTTTAGGTTTGACCATCAATGTACAAAGTATCATTTATCTTAGTGGTATAAATGTTGGTGTTTATATCTCAATAACCCGGGTTCGAGCCATGTACTTGATATTTTTTCATACTTTTTAAAAATGGGGTCCAAAAAACGCAGATGTGGCGCGCTGAGGAGTGAGCAAAAACTCAACTATTATAATATAGATTCTGAGCATGCATTGGTTTACATTCAGAATGTCTTAACGCGTGGATATAACTATCAAACTGACTATAAAAAGGTAAAGACATTAAATGTTGTACAAAAGGCAGTAAACAAATTGAGATTTAATTGATCATAGAATTTCAATCATTCTAAAAATCGATTGTACGCGCATTCATATATTTGTAGCATGATTTTTTTAAAGAAGTTGGCTAAATAATGGAATAATATAAAACTTGTATATGTAAAATTACTAAAATATAATTAATAATATACGGTAGAACCTCCATAAATTAATTTAAAAATACTTGGTTTATGGTATATTATTATTTTTATAATTAAATAGTATATATCATTATTTATACTATTTAAAATAAATTTTGAATACATAGAATTTCTATGTGGTCAGCGTTCAACGCAAGAGATTGAACAGGGTGAGAGAACCCAATAACTTTACAGAGAATTTCTTGGTGATACGAGTCTAGCACTTTCACTTTCAATTTGTTAGGAGCATAATTAGTCAAGAGATTTTTTTATAGTTTGGACTTTTTTTTTTTTTTGAAAATAATTATTAAAGAGATGCAAAGCTAGGAAGCTTTAAGAATTTTTTTTTCTGTTTGACATTAATTTTAAATTAGGGAAATATATTTAGTCGATAACTTCATCTTATTTTAATAGCATGAATTTTTTAAAAATAAAATAAAATAAAAATAGCTTTTGCTTCCTTTTAAATTCCCCAATTCATAAATAAATACATTATTATGATTATTAGTTAAATCACAAGTTATTTTAAAATCATATTTTTGTTGATATATAATAATAAAAATGATTTATGTTGGTTTGACAGCTAATCTCTTTATCTTATTAAATTTCGTCCCATGTCATCTTTAAAATATTAACTCAATTCTAATGCATTATTTTTTTTTTTAAATAAATCTCTATGGTTTTTCTCTTTTTAATTATATAGTTTGAAAGAATACAAGTCAATGGTACCTAGCTGTCTTATTAAACAGAGTAAAGTACAAAATAAAAGTTAATTTGTGTAATAACCAAGTTTAGAAATAGAATTAGAATTATAGTGTCGATGTTGACATTATTAGATCTTCTAAAATTTTCTTCTTTTTCTTCTGGTTTTCTCTTTTTTTTTTTTGCCAAATCGGTTGATGGTAATAACACTTAAAGAACATCCGTCACTTAAATGAAAAATAAAATAAAAAGTGTTGTTAGAATGGTGGTGGATATGACATCCATAGTTATTATGGTGGTATTTTTTGTGTCAATTATGGTGGTATTATGTCAATAGAATAGAACATGTTAAATGACATAATTCATATAAATGAAATTATAAAATGATTTAAATATATTATACTATGTATGCTCCAAATTAACAAATAGCATAAAAAATAACTTTTATGGTTGACAATTTAGCAATATTGTACATAATCACTAAACCCTAAAAACAAAAATAAACCATAATCTAAATATCAAAATATGCAAATAGTACGTAATATGAAACATTATTTTAATAGAATAGCGACAAAGAAATAATACTATACTTATTTAAATTTTGAAATGTCTATGATTGCTGGGAATGAGATAATATTGATCCCAACGTTAACCCAAATCTTCCATAAACTAAATCGGCAATACTAATCACTAGACCCTAAAAAAAAATATAAATTCTAATCCAAATATCAAAATACACATATAGTACATAATGAAACATTATAAAAATAGAATAGTAACAAATGAGATATCATAGTATATATTGTTCAAATAGCATAATTCAACCGAAAATTTACAGTACATACGAGTGGTGGTTACTGTGGAAGAAGTAGTGACTGATATCAAGGAGATGGTGGTTTTCTGAAGGAGGTGATGTCAAAAAGATGAAAGCGAAAATTAAAAATTTGGTTAACAATTAAAAGAAATGATGACAATAGCTACAATGATAGATAGAGACCCAAATGATTAAAATTGTTTTTTACAGAAAGTAAGTGATGGTGGATTGGAAGAAGTAGTTATGATGGGCGGTAACTGAAGAAGAAGTTTATACACTTATTAACCGGCTAGTAAGAATAGTATAGTATATATTGTAATAATAGTGGAGTATATATTTTTTGTTTAGATACTTAATTATTTCATGGCTACTCATGCCAATTTTCCTAAAAATAATCGGAGCCACTATACGGATTATAATGTTTTCTTTTCATATGATTACTAGCTTAAGATCCGCGCAATTGTGCGGAATGAATGTTATATATAAAACTAATTTTTATCTATTATTATTTATTTGTATTCATTTACGTATAATGTATATAATTAAATTAGAGTAAAGACATAAATCAAAACAATACATCTTGTTTATTTACGATACTTTTTTGGTAAATAAATCAAAACAATCATTTTATTTATTTTATATGGTATATAACTAAATTTTATATAGTAGATTTTTTTTTGAGAATTCATACTCATATGATTTGACAAAATTTCTAATGTGTGATTTTTTGAATGCAAATTTCAAAATTAAAATATTAAGGTTTAATACTTTTTAAATAAAAATTTAAAAATTATCATATTTAAGTATTTTTTTATGTTATATAGTTTAATTTTAAAGTATATTAATATATAATATGAATGTTTAGTAAATGAGATTCCATATTCATACGATTTATGATCATTTGTATCTTGTTATTACAAAACAAATTTAAACCATTGATAACGAAATTTTAGTGTAAGACATTTAACGTTTTTAGTAATTATAGTCATTTTAAAAATTCAAAATATAACATATAAGAAAAAAATTATTTTTTTTATTATATGATTAATGTGGTTGTTTAATATCTTTTTGTAATATAAAATTAAACAAAAAAAGAGCTAAGTTACAAAAATTATTATCAAATATTTATTATTCATAATCATTGATTGTCATATATATATTAATCATATTAGACAATTCCATAGCTTTTACTTAAGGAAAATGCGAGAATATTCTTTTGTACACTATTTATCAATTTAATAGTTATTTTAATAAAACATATAATATAAATTAAGATGAACCAACCTATTTCTCTAAAAATTATGAATTTCATTCTCACGGTGACACGTGGCTATAAAACAATGTTGTAATGTTTTTCAATTAATATATAAAGGATACATTTTGTTATGAACTATTATGTGGATGTCCATGTAGGCCCATAAACCCTCTTTGTAGAAGGTTCTAAACCTAATTTGTATTGCTATATATATGCATTGTTGTGTATGGGGCAATAATAAGATTAACCGATTTCCTCTTTCTCTCTATTCACAACATGTTATCAGCATGAAACCGTAGCCACTGAGTAAAAGCACGAAAATCTAACCCTAGCTGTAAAAAAAGAAAGGTGATAAATCACGTCTAGTTGATTATGATCCTTCTCTTGAAGAGTATTGTTCAAGAAAATGAACGTAAAAGTTGTTGTAGACGTGAATGTGGATATAAATAAGGTCAAGATCCAAAGTATTTTTTTAGAGCACATACTCTCACTTGAAGTTGAGAAAATAAAGATGGTAATTAATAAAATATATGATTTAATCATCTAAAGATGAAAGAAAACTAATGTGAGTACAATACAAGATAATATAAAACTTATAGAATGTTCAAGAAGAGGATATATATGAATGCTCCAGAAGAGTGCATAAATATCACTACACCAAAAAAGGTGATTTGAAATCTTTAATGTATTAAATTCTCATAAGTCTCAAAGTAAGAAGGATCTATGAAAGACTACATAACCCGAATAGGGTATGTTATTGATTCAAAACTAAGATTCATTCGAGATTGATAAATCTGTAGTAGTATCATCTCGAGGGGAAGAGTTAAAGAATCTCACATTTTATATTAAGTGAAACATCTTGAAGATTATGTTTTATTAAGCCGAGATTGATGAATCCTTCATAAAGTAAATCCATATAAATCTAAGACAAAATATACTGTATTGCACTACACAATGACTAGAAAATGGAGATAAATGAAATAGTAAACAAGAAGTTTACCGAAAGTGTAATGTTTTGCAAATCGGTTATGCCATTCCGGTGTAGTTATGATGCGATAGATAATCATATATTCGTTGAATAACCAGAAGATTCTTACGAATGATTTGCTATATGATGCTTGCACCAGTCAAATAGATTTGGATTCTATTTATACAAGGAGCTATTTGTGGGCTTGATCACCCACTGGTGGACTGATCATCCCCCATATGCATCGACAAGAAGGTCGTATGTATCCTTGTTATAGATCCGCAACCTGATGTTGGCGAGACTAATTGGTAATACTGGTGAAATGACAAGCATTTGATGATTATTTTATGCATGTATGGATACATGATGAACATTTTATAGCTAATGTTCATATTTAAGCTGTAGCAGCATTGATTCGCATAATGCCAAAGATTAATTAAAAACTCTCCCCATCAAATTGGTTTTGGGCAGGAACCAAAGATCCACATCTAGAAAATTTGGATAAGTTGTAGTTGTTCCACCACACCGCTAAAAGATGGGACCTCAAAGGATGTTATTAGTATGTTGGATATGATCTCCATTGATGATAAAATCTTGAAGATTTTATAAATTTTATTTAAAGACTCATAGTTAGTCTATCCAACATTAAGGGGAAACAATAAACGGTTGGAGAATGAATGAGTTGAATGAATTATCATTGATCCTCGGACTAAAGAGCGTATATAGTAGTCAAAAATGAATGTATGGAGATAATTCTATTACAAAGATTAGCATATGAGTTGTCGGGATTTACTGACCCTAAGAAAGTGATTAAGTCACAAGTACCAGCTGTAAATGCTCCAATTAAATTGAATGTCCTAGAAGGACATTATCAAACTACTAATGAGTCTAAAGAACGCTTAAAGCGTGAAAGACCTATCCTCGGAAAAGAAAAGGAGCATGAATGAGAATGGCAGAATCAATGAATGAAATATTAAGCATCTCGAAAAGAGATAGAAAACATGACAAGAAAGAATTCAGGTACCTAAGAATAAAGAAATCTCAAATAGCTATGTCGTGTCTGAACAATATGAACCAATACCAAATCGACGTCGTAAATACTTATGCATGCAATGTAGCAGTTGATGAGAATGAAGATCATGAACCATCTATTAAAAAGTGTACACAATGTGATAAATTTTCGAAAAGAGAAAGAAACAATAGATGCATAGTTTAAATCTCTTTGAAAGAGAAGAGTAGATAGTCCGTACACCTAATGGTGTAAAACCAATGGCATGGAAACATGTCTTTATATGAAAGAATAGATTTGATAATGAAATCATGAGATGTGACGTTGTAATTGCACAAAAATTATCACAAAGACCTATAATTGATTACAAAGAAACACATCATCATGTGGTGGAAGCATCAACTTTCAAGTTTCTTTAGTCTGGCAAGAATTGAAAGCCATTGGAAAAATGACATTTATGTGAAAGATTCAAAAGAATATATAAACTGCAAGAAGCAGTAAACCCCATAAGGATTTGGACTACTAGAAGCATTAAATGCTAGTTCTCGAGAACATTACCGTGCGAGTATATTGAGCATATAAAGAATAAAATTTTTGGTCATGAAGTATCATGATATTGGAAATTTACTGATCTCTTTCATGATTGAAAGATGTGATTTTGTATGACAAGAAGAATGGTCATACTAGTAAATATTATAAGAAGCAAAAGAATAACTCGTATGTATAAGTATGCATAATGTGAAGGTTTAAAAGATTGTCTATAAAAGAAATTTGGACATGGAGTCTAAATATAGACCAAGATACGATCTTTTGTGTGAAAGCAATGTTATGGACAAGAAGTCCAATGGTCTAAAATATTATCTGACAATCAAACGAGCTTATTCACTAAGGATATGCTTATAACAATTCCTAAAAGGATGATATATATGATGAGAATACATCTCCCGAAGATGATGCTTCCAGAGGGAGAATATGATGATGTGCGTGGTTGTACTCTTTTTCCTTATCATGGTTTTGTCCCATTGGGTTTTCCATGTCAAGGTTTTAACGAGGCAACAAAGAACACACAAATGATAGATACCTTGAGAGGAATGTTATCATTTAAGTGATAAAGATATATCAATCTTCTAATGTATTTTTGAGACTAAGAGAAGGAGAAGATAATGATCAAGGTCAATCATACTTGAAGAAGAATAAGAGATGAACGCATTCCATTCGTGTAACATAATCAAAGGTCGAAAGTTATACAATCAAAGGAGACTTTCTAGATGAAATTAAAATATGAAACTGGTGTCCAGAGAAATATCTTTGAGTCTATTTTCATCTCCAATTTGAATGAAGTCATTCTCCATGATAAAACTCGAGATATGGCTATTTTCGCAGGACATGTACAAGCTGTCTCAGGATACCTAATATCATATGATATTCGTAATACCGCTCGATATTTCCATCTTAACAGAGCCAGATCGGTGCCTAAAGTTAGACATGGATGTTAGCTTCGATTTCCAAGTTGTTTGAAGTCATTTTGTCCTACGGTCACCAAAACATTCAAGTTTTAGTGATGAGTGTCAAATCTACCAAAAGAAGTAAACCGGTCCAACTCCAAGAAGAACGAGTTAATTCATTACATTAGATTGTGTCCTATCCGATATCTCAAGTTATGTTCTCATCAGGGGGAGTAGATGCGTGATGCACTCTTTTTCCCACTGGGTTTTCCTGGTAACGTTTTTAATGAGGTAGTATCTTATGCGCTTTAGGAAATATTTTTATTTATAATGTACATCCAAGGGGGAGTGTTATGAACTATTATGTGGATGTCCATGTAGGCCCATATGCCCACTTTGTAGAAGGTTCTAAATCCTAATTTGTATTGCTATATATATGTATCGTTGTGTATGAGGCAATAATAAGATTAACCGATTTCCTCTTTCTCTCTATTCACAACACATTTCTAAATCTATATTATAATAGTTGAGTTTTTGCTCATTCCTCAGCGCGCCACGTCAGCGTTTTGTGGGCCCCACTTTTAAAAAGTGTGAAAAAGTGTCACGTCCATGGCTCGAACCCGAATTATTGAGATATAAACACCAACATTTATAGCACTAAGCTAAATGATACTTTGTACATTGATGGCCGAACCTAATATATATTTATCAAGATCGGAAGCCCTTGCTTCTTCGGCTTCTTCTGAGGGTCGGGCCTACAAGTGTGTTATGGGTTTTATTTAAAATGGGATTCATCACGTTATATGAAAAAAACTCAAGTTTGCAAAAATTATAGTTTTCCCATATTGTAAACTGTTGTCGTTTAGCATGAGTTTGGGTTCTTTTCATCATTGTCTCAAACAAGTCTGAGTTACAGAGTTGCGCCGTGTGTCTATTCGTAATCTATTTTTTCCCCGGTGAACTCTTCATGTCCACATCTTAAATCGCTTGATCATTAATGTTCTTGATTTGTAGCCCCTATTTAAACCCTATATATATGATTCCCATCTTTGATGAACCCAATCTGGATCTCCACAAAACTCATTGATTCCTTTTAGATTTAACCATCTTCTAGAAAATGTTTCTCTCTGCCTCTCTAGTTCGTCAAACTGGCGTCCCACGTCCGTCACTCAACCTTTGAGTCTCTCCGTCTTGGCCATATTAGTCAGAGCATCGCCTCTGGCTTCCTCGCTTCTGGGATTCCCTGAACTTCAAGAAAGACATGGAGTTTGTGGGAATCACGGTTCTCTTCCTTGATGAAAAGGTAAGTTAATCTTCGATCTATCACACTTATCTAACATAATTGTTTTAATTGATTTCCTGATTCTTTGTTGAATAATATTATTTGCAGATTCCGTGATTCATGGGTTTACTCCCGTCGGACGTGCTAATCATTACATGCCATCTTTGAAAGCAAGTTCCATTGTGAAAGTCGACCGTTTTTAGGTTGCTAGGTGCTCAAGCATGTACAAGATAACTGATCATCTATTCCTCATTCGTTTCATCTCACTAACCATTATTGATGAAGTCATCACGGGTGCTCCTGAGATCAATCTCCAGTCAAGATTAGACTGTTCGACAATCTCCAAGTGATTGCGAAAACAAACCTAGAACTCCCATGTATATTATCATATTGCATCTGGGTTTATATTTTGTCTCGATATCATAACTGATATTTAAACTCGCAGATGTGGTTGGGCAAATCTGTTCTTTCCAGGGCTCTGACCTCACCAAAGAAACAACTCGAGTCGTTATTCGTCTCCTCATTGATCCGTAAGAAACAATTAACACATAATTACTTTTATATTACTGTCTATATTGTGCTAACATCAATAATCAAAAATATTTCCTACCCAAAATTTGTGGTCGTCTATTTATCTCCCTTACTTATCAATTTAATTTTACAGAAATCTTTATTTTACAGCTTAAAAGAAACCACAATAACTCAGACAATCAAAACACCAAAAACTAAAATCCCAGAAAAGACGAATCATTAATGATCACCTCTCTTTTTGTATAATCTTACAAATAAACTTCAAAACAAATATACCAAACCAATCAACCCAACTAAAACTCAACGACATATACATTGAGCCAGCTAAACAAATACATACTACGCGACCAACTATTTAACAATTTACAAACTTACTTTCGCAGATGCTTACGAAGAAGACGAAGACGACAACCAAGATCAGTGAAATTACCTAAACAAAAAAGCAGAGTAAGTTACAAACTCTGATAAATACAACTAACAATGATTTTTGTTTACATATTACCCATCAAATAAAAGGAAAACAAACACAACCACACCAGGAGATACATGAAACAATCCCAACATACACAAATGCAGCAACAACATCTCCACCTGCTCACTCCTCTTGTCTTATAAAAATAGCTTACATGCTCAATGTCAACA
>NC_027753.1:9883573-9891499 GCF_000695525.1 Brassica oleracea var. oleracea
TTAATATAATTTATGTAATCTCAACAGTACAAGTAACAAATTAAAAATACAAACAAACAATAAGTCATCTCAGTGACACAACAAGCAACACCACAAACTATATCAATTATATTACTAGCACAGTTTAGTCTTTCATGAGTGGAGAACAGTGCATACACAGTTCATTATCACAACTCTAACCTTATAACAATAAAAAACTTGAAAAACAATGATTAACCCAAAACGCAAAATTCACAGCTACAATAACCCTAACAAATATCGAGATGAAACAATAACTATGTCCACAACTCTGCGTTTGCGCGGAGACAATGCCTCTGGTATTAATAAAGAAAGAGTTTTAGTAGTGATGAGTAATCGAAGTAGGGGCATATGTGGAAATGAATTAAAATAGTGTCGTTTCCTTTCTTGCTGTTATAATATGCGAAAGCGAAATTACCTTTGCCTCTTTCTGTTATATTAGAGAGAAACAAGAGGGAGACACTTTCTTCGCCGGTAACAAAAAATAATATCGTAAAAGCTCATCAACCTCCCTTCCGTCGTCAATGTCTTCTCGCAGGAGAGTTCTTCTTAAGGTTATCATCCTCGGCGATAGCGGGTAACTTTCTCTTCTCTTCGATTTTGTTTTCTTCGTTATTAAAGAAACGATTTGATGTGATTTTGATTTTTTCCATCGATAAAAGAGATTCTGAAGGCTTTGATTTTTCTTTTTTGTTGTTGTTGTTGTTGTTGTTCAGGGTTGGGAAGACATCGTTGATGAATCAGTACGTTTCTAAAACCAACCAAACACAGATCTATAACTTTTGATATAAATTATGTTTTAATATGAAATTCGATTTTGGTTGGTTACTAGGTTTGTGAATCGCAAGTTTAGTAATCAGTACAAAGCTACGATTGGAGCTGATTTCTTGACTAAAGAGGTTCAAATTGATGACCGCATCTTCACTTTACAGGTATAATCAATGAATCTATTGCTTTTTTTTTTTAATATGAATCGTCAACATTTATTGCTTATATTATTATATAGTTTTAAATTTATGATTCTCCTAAACATGTTGTGATTTCTTGAAGTTTTCTTTTATAAAGTAGAAACAAGTTCAATTCTTTGTAACAATTTGATTCACCTCCTACTGTGTGTTTCTTATCGATCTGAGTTGATTATAAATTTCAAATCTTGTAACAATTTGTTTCACCTAGCTACTGTGTGTTACTTATGAAAATACAGTAACGATTTGAATGAAGTTCAAATCTTTGTAACAATTTTCCATGTGTTTTCTTGTAAAAATAGAAATGTTTCATGTATGTAAATCTATTGAATCCATATAGATTTGGGATACTGCTGGGCAAGAAAGGTTCCAAAGCTTGGGAGTTGCGTTCTACAGAGGAGCTGACTGTTGTGTTCTTGTGTACGATGTCAATGTTATGAAATCTTTCGAGAATCTTAATAACTGGAGGGAAGAGTTCTTGATTCAGGTAACATATCCTTCTACAGTTTGTTTGCTTCCAAATGTTTTCATCGTCTTCATTCATGGTGTCCATTGTATAGGCTGGTCCATCAGATCCTGACAACTTCCCGTTTGTCGTCTTGGGGAACAAGACCGATGTTGATGGTGGCAAAAGCCGAGTGGTTAGTGTGTTTCTGTCTCCTTGTGTTCTAGAAAGTTTGGTCATGTGCTTAAAGTCATCCCCTTATTGTTAGGTTTCTGAGAAGAAAGCAAAAGCTTGGTGTGCATCTAAAGGAAACATTCCTTACTTTGAGACATCTGCGAAAGAAGGATTCAACGTAGACGCGGCTTTTGAGTGCATCACCAAAAATGCCTTCAAGAATGAACCTGAAGAAGAACCGTAAGTATATATAACTGTTGTTTGTCAAGATTTGCATTACTTCATGTTGATTCTAACTGTCGTCTCCTTATTATCCTCTAGGTACCTACCCGACACCATTGATGTTGCTGGAGGTCAGCAACACAGATCAACAGGGTGTGAGTGCTAATCAAGCAGAAAGTTTCTTTCAGTTCATTTGAATTATTACAGATTCTAACGAATTATTATTAGACCATTTTCTTTTGGGTTCCATACAATATTTTCAATCATGTAGTGTCACAAAATTATCATATGTGAATGTTTCTTATTGTCTACATTTCCTCAAACTTGACTACAATTCCTTTTTTTAACAGAGACATCCTTCGGTTTTAACTTTTCGGGTACTCAATTTTAGTTGATAGCTAACTGCAAAACAAAACGGGTACGATAAAGAATTGTTAGCATTACACAGAAAGCTTACCAATTCTACCTTCAAAATTATGTAACCATGACCAATGGAAGCAGCTTACTACATGCATACTCCATAGCATGTGACTAATGACCCTTGACTTGCTTGTCCAAGGAAACTCAGTCTGATAAGTATAAGCGATCATACTTTAGGCAACGGTTGAAGAATCAGCTGAGAAGAGTGATGAGGAAGGTTTAATTGAAGAGGTTGAGCTGACAAGTAACGGGAATGTGCAAGAGACTCAAAAGGAAGCAGAGGCTTTGCATTTAGAGCCAGTTAGCTGAAGTGGAGCTGAGTACTGAGAAGTATAAATAAGAGAGGAGAGTGTTTAGATTCTTTTTATGCTTTGTATGTTGTATCAGACGCTATGAGTCTTTTAGCGATCGTGATGAGATGGTAGATGGTGATCGATATCGTGATGAGGTAGAGATCAACATCTGAACTTGCAAAACTATTTCCATTTCTAATAAACGAGTACTTCTCTTTACAAATCTTTGAGTTACAAAAGTCTATCATTGGTGCGGTGAAACGGTTCGATCTTCTTAAGCGACGATGTCTTCAGCGACGAAATCCGGTTATTCCGATGCCTCGACGGACCTCACGACGAAGATTCAAGGTCAGTTAACATTTCTGATGGGAGCGTATGACAGATTATCCACAGATGCGGCGATTAAGGATAAGAGATTCAATTCGTTGGCATCAAAAGTCGAATCGATGGATACGAAGATGGATTCGAAGCTATCAGCTATGGAGTCGAAACTTGATGCGAAGCTCGATTCGGTGCTTAAGGCGTTGGGGAAGCAACCATTTTTCGATTCTTCACCGGTTCAAACTCCGGTTAGGGATCCAGTGCTTTCATCGTCTCAATCGCAGGTGCGAGGTTCTCACTTCGAGCAATTTAGGGAACATTCTCCGCCAGTGTATCGAGATGAACAATTGAATCTGGATAATCGAGAGAACATGTTGAAGAAAATAGAGATGCCATACTGTGATGGTACTCGCGTTTCAGAGTGGATAGTTGATGTTAAGTATTTTTATGAATTGGGGAGGTATGATGAGGAATCTAGAGGGGATTTGAAGAAGTGGTATGCGTGGGTGATGTGCCGAGGAGGATTTGGTAGTTGGCATGATTTTAAATAGAGGATGTTTGTGCGTTTCTGTAAGTCTATTGAGGATGAACCTAGCACGAGACTTTTTTCGCTCAGACATACGGGTTCGGTGGCTGAGTATGTATCTGAGTTTGAGGATCTATCTTCTCAGGTGCCGGGATTGGAGGATCATTACTTGGAAATGATATTTTACATTGGGTTGAATCAGGAGATGAAAGAGGTGATTCGTTTGAAGGAGCCGCAGGGTCTTTCCAATTACATTGCTGCTGTGTTGAAGATGGAGTCTAGCACTTTCTGTCGAGTGTTGGGAGATGCACCAAAGGATACTTTGAAACAAATCAAGCCAGTGATTAACAACAACGTTCGTTCGGGAGGGTACTTTACCAATAATCAAAAGGCTGTAGCGTGGGATTCAAAGCCACATAAGGAGAATATTCCTCCACCTAAGTGTGGGGAGAAATGGTCTAAGTCACATGAAGCAGTTTGCCCGAAGAGATAATTCCGTGTGATAACGGTGTTGAATGGTTTCGAAGTAGAGTTGGTGGAAGAAGAAACAAGGGAGGAGATGTATGACACAATCTTGTTTCCGGAGCTGAAGACGTTATCCTTATGTGCTTATTTGCGAATTGATTCTCCAAAAACAATGAAGCTAATAGGCAAGTTTGCGGGGAGTGATGTGATTGTGATGTTGGATAGTGGGGCTTCCCATAACTTCCTTGCTCCAGCGGTGGTTCACATGTTACGTTTGCAGGTGTGTGAGGATAATGGTTTGGATGTGCTATTGGGGAATGGAGTGATTGTGAAGGGTTTGGGAGTGTGCCCAAGAGTTTCTTTCCAGCTTAATAACACCAGTTTTATTTCGGATTTTATCTCGTTGGAGTTGGGATCAGTCGATGTTATTTTGGAAGTGCAATGGCTGGAGACTTTGGGTAAATGTGAGATGGATTGGAAGGAGCAAGAGCTTTCGTTTGTATATCAAAGGAGTAAAGTGACATTGTGTGGTGATAGAAGTTTACATAAGCCTCACTTGTCATTCAAGTCTGTACAAGCTGCGGTTGAAAGAAGTGTCGAGGATAGTAATGAGTTGTTGCAGACTACTGAGGGATCTCCTGTTGGGGCGGTATGTGATATAGCTATTACGGAATTACTGAAAGATTGGGAGATGGTGTTTGCTTTACCGCAAGGCTTACCACCATTTCGAGGTAGTGAGCATTCTATTCAGTTACTGTCGGGTGTGACATCTGTTTTTGTGCGCCCTTACCGCTACCCGCATGCTACTAAGATTGTGATGGAGCAGATGGTTTTGGAGATGTTACAGTCAGAAATTATACGAGAGAGTACCAGCCCTTTCTCTAGCCCTGTTCTACTTGTGAAGAAGAAAGATGGCAGTAAGCGTTTATGTGTGGACTATCAAGCGCTTAATAGAGTCACAGTCTTGGATAAATTCCCTTTTCCGGTGATATATCAATTGTTGGATGAAGTCCATGGTGCTAAATTGTTTTCTAAATTGGACCTTCGATCGGGTTATCACCAAATCAGGATGAGTGAAGAAGATATCTCTAAGACTGCATTTCGTACGGTGGAGGGTCACTACGAATTCTTAGTGATGCCTTTTGGGCTCACTAATGCGCCAGCAACATTCCAGGCATTGATGAACAAGTTATTCAAGCCGTTTCTGCAAAAATTTGTTCTAGTGTTCTTTGATGATGTCTTGGTTTACAACGAGTCTGTGGAGCAACACGTTCAACATCTTCAAGCGGTGTTACAAGTATTCCACGAGAATCAGCTTTTCGCTAATAAGAAGAAGTGTGTGATGGGGATGGACCGGGTGGAGTATCTGGGTCACATCATTTCTACGGAGGGCGTTTCAACTGATGTAGCTAAGACTGATGCGATGCGTCGATCGCCTACACCTAAGAATGTGAAACAGTTGCATGGGTTCTTAGGCTTGACGGGCTATTACAGACGGTTCGTGCGTCACTCTTGTATCATTGCTAGGCCACTAACAAGTTTATTGAAGAAGGACCAATATGAGTGGACTCAGGTGGCTCAGTTAGCTTTGGAGAAATAGAAGGATGTGATGTGTTCACCCCCAGTGTTAGCGTTACCTGACTTTGAGAAGCAGTTTGTTGTCGAAACTGATGCTTCGGGAGTTGGATTGGGAGCTGTCCTGATGCAGGATAAGAGGCCTATCGCATTCTTCAGTCATGCATTGACGGCTAGGGAGAAATTGAAACCCACGTATGAACGAGAGTTGTTGGCGGTGGTGATGGCTGTAAGGAAGTGGAGGCATTATCTGTTGGGACGAAAGTTTATAGTCCATACTGACCAGCGCAGTTTGAAATTTTTACTGGAGCAGAAGGAAGTCAATATGGAGTATCAACGTTGGTTAGTCCACTTGTTGGGTTTTGATTTTGACATTTTCTACAAGCCGGGTTGTGAGAATAAAGCTGCTGATGGCTTATCTAGAAGTATGTGTGGGTTGGAGGTGTCAGGGAGTACTTTGTTGTTGTCATTGACTACTCCCTCTGTTTTACAACTTCAAGATCTGTACAGAGAGATTGATGCTGATCCTACGATTCATGGTATTATTCGGATGTTACAAGATGGTTCTTTTGTGAATCCAAATTATCACATATTGGATGGTCGTTTGTGGTATAAGAAGCGTTTGATGGTGCCCAAGAACTCTGCCTTTATTGCAGTAATCTTACATGAGGCTCATGATGGTGTGGAGGGTGGGCAATCTAGAGTTCTTAAGACACTAAAGAGGGTTCAGCGTTCGTTTTATTGGGAAGGAATCACTCGTTCTATTCAGCAGTATGTTCAAGAGTTCCTGAGTTCATTTTGGAAAGAGGCTTTTCGCTTGGGGGGTACTCAACTCAAGTACAACACTGCCTTTCATCCTCAAACTAATGGGCAGTCTGAAGTGTTGAATCGCTATCTTGAAACCTATCTCAGGTGCTTTGCTTCCTCTCATCTTCGAACATGGTATAAGTTTCTTCCGTGGGCCGAGTTCTGGTAGAATACATCGTTTCATTCTGCGTTGAAAATGACTCCTTTTCAAGTGGTTTACAGCCGAGAAGCTCCTGCAGTAGTGAAGTTTGAGGAGGGGTCTACGGGTAACTTTGATTTGGAGACTTCTTTACGTGAACGTGATCGTGCTCTATTATTGATTAAACAGAATTTGGCCAGAGCTCAAGATATTATGAAGAAGACAGCTGATAAGCATCGTCGTGATGTGTCATTTTAAGTGGGCGCATTGGTGTATTTGAAGCTTCGTCCCTATCGTCAGCAGTCGGTTTCTCACCGAGTCTGTCAGAAGTTAGCAGCTAAGTACTTTGGGCCGTATCGTGTGCTTGCGCGCATTGGCAATGCTGCTTACAAGCTTGATCTACCGGCGGGTTCGCGTATACATCCAGTATTTCATTGTTCTCATCCGGTGGATTTGGTTGGCGAAGTGGAGGGTGAGCCTGAGCCATTGGAGGTCTTGGCTACGCTTTATGATGATGCTGGATACTTGGAGTTATTGGTGAGTTGGGTGGGAAAACCATCACATGAGAACTCTTGGATTGCTTTTCGTTCTTTTGAGAAGGATTTTTCATACTTCAAGCTTGAGGACAAGCTTGGTTTCAAAGGGAGGAGTATTGATAAGTATAAGCGATCATACTTTAGGCAACGGTTGAAGAAATTAGCTGAGAAGAGTGATGAGGAAGGTTTAATTGAAGAGGGTGAGCTGGCAAGTAACAAGAATGTGCAAGAGACTCGGAAGGAAGCAGAGGCTTTGCAGTTAGAGCCAGTCAGCTGAAGTGGAGCTGAGTAATGAGAAGTATAAATAAGAGAGGAGAGTGTTTAGATTCTTTTTATGCTTTGTATGTTGTATCAGACGCTATGAGTCTTTTAGCGATCGTGATGAGATGGTAGATAGTGATCGATATCGTGATGAGATAGAGATCAACATCTGAACATGCAAAGCTATTTCCATTTCTAATAAACAAGTACTTCTCTTTACAAATCTTTGAGTTACAAAAGTCTATCACAGTCACATTTCCTTTCACGAATGTTATAATCATCGCTCCTCCAATAACATGGTTCCTACCAGCTTTGCCTTGCTGTGACGCCTTTTGATATTCACAGTGTCTTTCAAGAAAGGACTAGAAACCGAGTTACTAAATTTCATTAATACAATCACTACAAGAAAACAGCGATATTCTGACGGACATTCCGACGGAAAATGAAATCCTCGGAATATACCGAGGAATTTCCTCGGAATATACCGACGGAATTCCGAGGAAACTACAGTCCGTCGGAATATTCCGAGGAAATTCCGAGGAAAACTCTGTTCCTCGGAAAAAACCGATGAATTCCGAGGAAATATTATAGCCGTTGGAGAGCCGTTGGGGGATTTTACAAAATTCCGAGGAAATTCCGACGAACTAGTTTTGTCCGTCGGAATTCCGTCGGAATTTCCTCGGTATGTCGGCAGGATTTAAACTATAAATACAAGCACTCCTCTTCCTCTTCATTCACTTCATATCTTCATCCTCCCTC
>NC_027753.1:9896853-9912346 GCF_000695525.1 Brassica oleracea var. oleracea
TTTTTTTTTAAATATAGCGAGGGACATTTCCCTCGGAATTTTCCGAGGGACAACTCCCTCGGAAAATTCCGAGGAACGGATCCCTCGGAATATACCGAGGGAACAGTTCCTCGGAATAAACCGAGGAAAAAGTCCGTCGGTATACTCCTATCGATCGATGTATATATGTCCAAACACGCATCGATCGATGAACTTCCGAGGAATTATCCCGACGAAGTTCTACCTCGGTATATTCCGAGGACTTTTCCGACAAACAAGGGATCCTCGGAATTTCCTCGGAATTCCGTCGGAAAATTCCGAGGGATTTCAGAGGAAAAAAGAAATTCCGAGGAATTATTTCCGACGACGTATTTCGTCGGAATTGCGTCGGAATAACGATATTCCGACGAAATTCCGACGATTTTTTCCCTCAGAATCCTTGATGTTTTCTTGTAGTGAATAGTGTATGCGTTGGCAATACTATTGGTAAAAGAGAGAGAGAGAGAGTTACTTTTCAAGCAGCCAACACTATGGCCAGATTCCAGATTTAATCGGCTATTAATAGTTTACATTAATTTTAATAAAATAATTAACAATTCAAAAATTATGCAACATATCCTTTATATCTATATAAACAAAGGAAGCTTTGCTCTCTCCTTTGGATGTCCAGCTCAGCAATCATCTAGGGACTTTGTGGACACATGGCACTCCCAATCTCTTTATATATAAAGAAGACATTGAATCACTCCTAGGGAGTTCAGCTCGGATGCCACATCATCAATTCGTGCAAGGAGAGCGCGACACCTGTCCCTATCTCCAAACTCACCGTTTCATTAAACTGAAGTTATAATTGATATGGGCTTTGTTTAGTGTTTGACAAATGACTTGGCCCGCTGGCGAGCAAATCTCAGCCTCCCAATATGTCTTCCATGATTTAGGTTTCATCACACTTTGTGTTCTCCCCCCGTTCTGGAGACTGATTTGCTTAAGGCGTCGTGACGATCCTGTTCGTTGGGGTTTCGATCACGTCTTTTGGCTTTCTTTCCATTAATCGAAACTAAACGTCTCAACCAATTACAGATCCATCGCATTAAACATGTTCTTAACTCCTTTAGCCACGATCTCTACTTCAATGTGTGGTTATCTTTTGAGAGGTGGTGTGTCTGCGGATATAAAAAGGTATGATTTCCTCCTCTCAAAAGACAGCTACTGGGTTTTGGGTTGCGGCTGAGCCTGTTCGAGGACGCTGAGCGGCTTGTGTCTGATGCTTCTGAGAAGAAACACTTGAAATCTTGCATCGAGCAAGCGAAAGAGCAGCTAACC
This sequence comes from Brassica oleracea var. oleracea, assembly GCF_000695525.1. Classification (NCBI taxonomy): domain Eukaryota; kingdom Viridiplantae; phylum Streptophyta; class Magnoliopsida; order Brassicales; family Brassicaceae; genus Brassica; species Brassica oleracea. Next base: position 9,898,156 of record NC_027753.1, read on the forward strand.
GAAGTGGATCATCAGCCGACCGTGAGATCGCAAGGCTATCTTTTCGAGGGACATCTGACGGTTGATCGTGAGCCGCCGCAGCCTCAGTGTCTGGTGCAGCAGAATCTCATGTCTGCTTTCTCTTCGATCGTTGCCGGTGAGTCCTCTAATGCTGCTGATGTTGGAAACATTCTTGGGGAAACGACTAATTTGATGTAGGAACTCATCAATGGTCTTGACAATATCATCTCAGGGGTAGTTTTTAATATCTTTTTGGCATTGCCCTTATGTGTTTTAGAAATTGTTTAGCCCCAACCTCCAAATATGATATTGGCAGTGTCTTTTGCTAAGATACATATGATATGTTTATGCAGATACTAGAAGATGGTGGACCACCGAGAGCTCCACTGGCGAGTAAAGAGGTTGTGAAGAAACTTCTAGTGATTGTTTTCAGTGAGGAAATGCTTAAAACGTTAGGAGCAGAGGTGGAATGTTGCATCTGCAAGGAGAATCTGGTCATCGGCGACAAAATGCAAGAGTTACCATGATAGCACACGTTTCGCCCTCTTTGCCTAAAGCCTTGGCTGGTAATAAAAAAAAAACCATCCTTATTTATTGTTAAAAGTTGCATAGCTTATGATCAAACTGTTTGTGTGCTCTGTGACAGGACGAGCATAACTCTTGCCCTATATGCCGCCATGAGTTACCAACAGATGATCAGAAGTACGAGAGCTGGAAAGAGAGGGAGAAAGAGGCCGAGGAAGAGAGGAAAGGCGCATAAAATGCTGTCCGTGGAGGCGAATATATGTACGTTTAGGAATCGTGACACTTCATTTGCGTTCTTACATTTCACATGTTGGTCCTTTCACATGTAGTTTACTCTCTCTTTTTTTCTATGTACTGCTCTTATTCTTACTGAACCTCATTCCCATAATTAATACAGAAATTCTCACTTTAAATTTATATATCACAAGCTGTTCACAAAAGAAACAGATTGATCTCTTAGTTTTAGTGACATAAGAAACTTTCTCCTAATGTTAATCCTAAATTGGTTGCAGGTATAAAGCCATGTCCAAGAATTGGTAAATATGCTCCTGTCTATATCACCATTGGTGATGGAGAAAAATTGAAGCCTCAACACCACTGCAAATGAAGCAGAGGCAGCAGAAGCTGAAGAAAAAGCAGCTCAAGCTTACGCTGAAGAAGCTTCAAAGATACTGAGAGGACGAAACATCTGAAAAATGGTAAACACACTCACCTTATATCACACAACACACTCACACAACACACGATAAAGAAAATACTTTTTCAGGGTCATATTGAAAACTTGATATATGGCGTGATAGAGAAGGAAGAAGAATGTGTTGCATGTGAAGAAAAAGAAGAATATGTTGCAGGCGAAGAGAGAGAGAAGCGTAGAAGTAGAGTCTGTTGATAATTTTCTACTTGGAAACTCTTTTTCGTTGTAAACAGGAATCTCAGTTGCTAATCTCTTTCTATCTGTAAAAAATAATTCTTTAGCTGGTGGATTTTTGCAGATAAAAAATGTAATATTGTGAAATTGGAAAGATATGCGGGCAAGTTTAGGGCTAGGCAAATAAACTGAACCCAAAAATCCGAACCGATCCCGATCCAATAAAAATTAATCCGAACCCGACATAAATACCGAATGGATCTTGTTTTTTGGTATTTTGGATTATGGGTATTATCCGAACCGAACCCGGACCTAAATGGATATCCGATATAACCCGAAACATTTAAAATCACAAAAGAACTTCTACCAAATATGATTTTAATTCTTAATATGTATCCAAAATACTTTAAGATATTATTGAACTTCTAAAATAATTATCTGTTACATGAAGGTTGATGGTGGAATGTGGCGGTTGATGGTGGAATGTGGCGGTTGAAGCCTGAAGTTTTTAGATTTTGGTTTTGTTTTCATTGAATAATGTTTCTCATTTCATGAGAACTTAGTTTTTGTTCTATGATTTCATTTATCTGGTTTTCTTTCTATCACTAACTATGTGAGAACTTAGTTTTTGCTCTATGATTTCATTTATCTGGTTTTCTTTCTATCACTAACTATGTTTATCGTTCGCTTGATTTTGAATGATCACTTTTGATGTTTTTTCTTATTTTTGAATCGATTTGACTTATGTTTTGACTATTAAAATATGTACAAATCATGTATTTTAAATCCGAAGAACCGATTTCATTTATGTTTTATTTACAAAATAGGTACAAATCATGTATTTTTAAACCGAAGAACCGATTGGGACCCGAACCCGAAAGTACAATGGGTTATACCGGTTCTTTGAAGATTACTAACCCCGAGCCGAATCCATTAGAACCCAAACCGGTCCCGAATCGAACTTTTATATAACCCGAATGGGATTGATTTTGATAAACCCGAAAAACAAAAAGCCGAATGGATAAAACTGAAACCCGATTGGGACCCCGAATACCCATGCCTAGGCAAGTTATACTGTTATAGCAGGTAAAAAATATTTTTTTTATAGTCTGAGAAATCGATGGAGCCATTAACAAATCCTTGCCCTTTCTCTTCATTAAAGCTGTATAATGTTTTGTTCTTTTAATTCATGTGTGAAACATTTTAACACCAAAAGCTATTTTTACTATAATGTAACCCAAGCGGGGTAAGTTTTGACCAACTAATGATTTTTACTAAAAAGATATTTTCTCTCTATCTCAAAAATTAATATTGATACATTAATTTATAATAAATATCCCAAAGTGTTTAACCAATATAATTCTGAAAAAGACAATTTATTTTCTAAAATTTACAATTTACCAATAAAAAATGTATTGAAAATGTATATTTTTGAAATAAATATTTTTTTTAAACAGTTAAAAAAGAACAAAAAAAAATGCGTAAATTTTTTAAAAAATTATGTCATGAATTCGAAAGTCTTCGAATAAAAATCAAACACTAATATGAAAATATATTACAAAATATGAACAAGACCCAATATAATGTAATTTGACAAAAATAGTAAAATAAAATAAACATATAAAAAGACTTAGACCGTTAAAATGAAAAATCTTATAAAACCATCTCAACAATACTATTATTAAATTTATTTTTTGCAATAAAATTTGGGGCTCAATATGATAATATCAAACAATTTCAACCGAATGGATGTAAAAAGGAAAAATGATACAACAGTTTACAAATAATACATAATCATATTTTTAAAAATATTTACTAAAAACAGTTGTTAGATTGCAATATATTGTTTTTTTTTATAGTTTAACAAATGAAATAGTAAATAGTAGTATTTTTCATAGAAGGTTTAGTGTATTTAATTCATACAACATTTTGAAAAAGTGGTTTTATTTACTTTTTTATGAAATTTGTTATATGAATAAAAGATATAATTTAGCTTTACTTAAAATAGTGAGTATTTATATTAGTTTACCTATTACAATTGTAATAAAATATCTTATAAACATTGAATAACAATAAGTAAAGTAATAAACAAAAAAATTTACATAAATTCTCCCAATTCTCAAAACTCATCAATTATGATAGGCACTAATCTACACATCATTCTTTATCTAACCGATTAAATCTCTACGCTACTATTAGAACACCCACACTTGAAAAAGAAGATGAACTTTGCACCATATGCATTGACAATATTGTAAGAGGAGAGACTGTCAACTCATTGCCATGCAACCATATCCTTCACCACCGATGCATAAGATTGATTTATATCAAATTTAAATTTCCCACAATATTCGAAATACAATATTTTAATGTTAATGATTTCCATTTACATGAATAATAATTTACCGTCATCATAAAAAAATTCAGTAATCTATATTATTCATCAGTAAAAAAACAAATACCATACGCATAAACAACCGTATACTGAAAACCCCAATACCAATAAACAATGTACAAATTTTCATAACATAAATATAGACATTCCGCGCGTAGCGCGGACCGACCCTAGTTCTTTAACAAACTTTTTTCGTAAACGGAAGCTAGCCAATTGATCTTTTAACGTTTAAACCAAACCAAGGCATTTCTTATATTTGGGATTCTATCTTTTCTCTTTTTCAGGCCCAAAGTATCATGTGTGACAACATAGAGAACATCGTCGACCCTTCCCTGATGAAGCCACCTCCGATGAACTTCGTGTAATCGCGTAACACCTTCAGTTTCCATTTATTTTCCCTTTTAATCTGATCAGTTACATAATTTGAGCGATGAACAGCTCAAGGCTGGCCGCTGCCGGCAGAGAGTTGTCACGAGGCTTCTCCGGTTCTGGAAAGCTCAAAATGCGAAGAATGATGGAAAGTTGATGGGCGTTGATCTGTTACTGCTTGATAGGAAGGTAACAAATCTTGTTCTTCATTTCGCCTTGATAACACATACTCATTACGGAATAAGATGCTTACATTCTCTGTGAAATAGGTCGCCGTCGAATTTGATTCAGGCTACAATCAATGTCGATCGGCTCAAAACTTTCAGGATGGCTGGCTGTATGACCCAAATATGTTTGATGCAAAGATGAGAAACCGAAGCTTCCGCCTTTCAGACTCGCTGTATCAATTCATCATTTTACAAAACATGATTTCATCATTTTAGGAATATCTACAAACAGAGCTCTGCCGTTTATTCTGGTGATGCCTCTTCCGAAGTTTTTTCTATTACGGCTTTGGTTTTCATTATACGGAGGAAGATTCCACCACTCATCACTGGTGCTCCGATGTGCCTCCGCTGCTTCTTCTTCCTCAAATGCCGCCACGGCTGAAGCTCCCAAACCTTCCGGCTGCAACATAAGGGCAGCTTCATCTTCTAATTCCACGTCTGATCGTGAGGCCATTTGCTCCATTCGTCTTAAAAAGATGATTCCTTTGCAAGTATATTACTATGATGGAGGTATCTTCAAGTGTCTGAAGCTACTTTCTTTTGTATCAAGACATTGTTTTTAGGTTGTCTTCTCTATTTTGTGATGAATGATTTTGATCTGGTTCATTAGGTTGAAGAACTGAGAGGTCAAGGTGTTGAGCATTATGCTTACAAGTGGGAAAAAGCCACAGTGCAAATCAGCTCCAAGAGATGTACAAGTATCTAGCGAACGGAGAAGAATCAAACAATGAGAGTGATCGTGTTTCTATGGCCGGAAGAGTCGTTGCTCGGAGAGCATTTGGGAAACTTGCATTCTTGACTCCGAGGGAAGACTCGGGAAACATTCAGGTTTCATCTTCATCCATTTTTTCTTAATAGATCATTAATGCAAAGCGAGCAGCGGCTGCATCAAACACTCCTTAACATAACGCAAAGAAAGACGATGATGATTCATATGAGGTGACCCTAGACGAAGACTTTCTCACTGCCTTGGAATACGGAATGCCTCCTCCTGCTTCTGGAATGGTACTATATCTTATTTTCTTTCTTGTATACGATTAGATTAATAGTATTGACGTTGATTAATTTGCATAGTCAAAAACATTACCAAGCTTTGTCTGCTCAAGTACTTATATAAGTTCTCTTATTGTTTTTCCGTCTTTCCTAGAGGCCTGGTATTGACAGGTAGGTGATGCTGTTAAGAAACTCTGCGAGTATAAGAGACGTCATTGCGTTTCCTGTTCTGAAGGTTCAATAGTAATAATTGCGCCTAACGTGGTAATACATGTTGTAGCTGTAGCATTCCTCGTGTATCTTCTTTTTGGCTATTTCTCGAGCTGAGGAAGTTGGAAGTAGCTTGTGTAATATACGCAACTGGATAGTAAAAACAAATCCAATGATATTTTGCTTGATATATGTGCTTGAGAACGAAATAGACATACAATAATACATACGAAAAGAGTTCCATCATGTTTCAGAGCTCTGGGACCAAACCCAATATCAGAACATTCAATATCCTACTTGATTCATATGGGAAAAGAGGAAACTACAAGAAGATGAGTGCCGTGATGGAATTCATGAACATAGCCACCTACAATATGGTCATTGACGCCTTCGAGAGAGGAGACTTGAAACAAATGGAATAGTACTTATTTAGGGTAATGCAATCATATAGAATAAAACCAAACTGTGCTTATATTCGTTTTTGCTCTAGTTTGTCATTTATAAGATTTTGAAAGGTAGTTTTCAAAACTTATAGAATAGTATGAATCTCGGATTAGTTGATAAATGATTTATAAGCATTGTAAAATTTTATATGTTCTTATCAAAATTTTTGAATTTTTCTAATTTCTTAAGATGCGACTACTACTACTATAACTGTACGCAAATGAAAAAATTAAAATTGTCTATTTCATTTGAAATGCGTCCCATAACTTTCCATCATCAAATAATGCATAACGCAGGGATAAACAACTCCGTTTATGTTCTCAACCAATAAAATATATTATCTGAGTATTTGTTTTCTTTGTCAAACAAGTAGCATTTTGTAATATGTTCATAAACACCGGACATTATTAACATTATGTGAACTATAAACTCGACACCTACCCACAATAAGATCATCTCTATGACTTCCTTGGTGCAATAACATCTCACATTTTTAAAAGGCAACTGCCTCGGCACAAATAGCAACTGCAAAAGTAGATTTTCAAATTAAACAACGATAGCCACAAACAAATTTTTATAGTTACATAACACGAACGGTGCTTGTTGATTGTTGATTGTTGATTGTTGATCGTATAAGTAGATTCGTATATATATTTAAGTAGATTCAAAAATATCATTTTCTTTCAACATATTTTTATTTTCATATTTTAGAATATATTTTCTTTACGAAAACCATAAAATGAATTTACAAATTCATGTAAGAATAAAACATACGAACCCGGTGTGTAGCCCCAGAATACCACTAGTACTAAATATAAGTCATTTGACCAATCCTATTACGACACATAGAAAATGTTTTGCAAAATTTAAAAATAAAAATTGTACCACGTTTCTTTGATTGTAAATATTTTTTGTAACTGCCAATTATTCAAATTCCTATTTTTCTCGAAATTATTATCAAACCTTGAGCTCAAGATCGAAGCTTAGATGCAGAGTGATGAAAGCGAGAGAGATTGAAGAAGATGAATCATGAAAAGTTTGTTATTCAGCTCAAAAAACTCAAATGTACATAACATTCTTTATATATCTAATCGGTTAAACAAAAGAAAACTTAACCAAACTAAACTACAATTAATTTAATTAAACCAGCCTAATACACTCCTCAAGTCTTTGGCTTCAGAACCGGAAGGAAAATACTTGATAAAGAGAGCCGCTGGAGCATGGAAAGGAAGGACCGAGATGAAGTGGTTTAGCTAAAATGTCAGCAAGCTGATTTCCGAATAAAACATGAAGCGCAATGAGACAGCCAGCCTTGGTCTAGTCACGAACTGTATGACAGTCAATCTCGATATGTTTAGTCCGCTCATGAAACACAAGATGTGTAGCTATGTGAACAGCTGACTAGTTATCAGAAAACAACTTTGGTGTAGTGATATATGGTATTTTTGGCATCTTGTATATATGTTTTCTAATTGGTTTTCAAGTCTTTATCGAGTCTTCCTAGTCCTTTTCGAGTCATTACAGGTCTGGAGTTGCATTGGATCGGAGAATAAACCAGTTGGAGGAAAAGAATTAAAAAATAGTGCAATTTGGAGTTTTTCACGCAGAGCAGTCGTGCGGAGCAGTCTGGCGTGTCTGTTCCAGCGACAGATATTTTTAAGGAAGTTTCCAAATATTTCGGGATTTTACCTAGGGCTTCCCCCTTTTTCTCCTGCAGCCGCCAGAAACCTGCAATATATATTTTTTTATTGTTCTAGACATTCTACGTTACTTTTTAGAGAGATTTTGGAGAAAGAAAACTTGTACTCTTGTTAAGGGAGAATAATCTCTACATCATTTGGAGAAGATTTCTAAACCCTCTTTGCTTTTTATTAATTCAGACATGTTTTCTTCATCTGTTATCTCTGTGATTTCTCTGTCCATGGCTGAGTAATCCACTTGCTTAGTCTAGGGTGTTAGGGTGTTAAATCCGTGAGTTAAACATAGATAAGTGAATCCCTTGATTGTCTTCATTCATAACTATTCTTAATGCTTGCATTAAACTGGCCGCTTAATGTTAGATCATAGGTTTAACATTTTCATTAACCGTGTAATAGGTTGCTAGATCTGTTATGAATGAGCATTGCATCCCTAGTCAGCGAGAGTAGATATTAGGGTGTACTTGATCTCTAAAGCTTGCTAGCGCGTCTTGATCCAAACGAGAGTTTAGGCATCAAGACCGACTTGCAAAGGAATCAATACCACGAGAGTGGGTTGATTCAACCTGAGTGATCCGAGTTCTAGATTTATTCTTAATTGAACTTGAATAATTGTTTGGCTCACACTTGTTTAACACCCGATCAAACCACCCTAGGCTAGCATTCTTAATCATCTGAAAAACCTTAAATATCATTCAAGCAGATATCAATGTCAGACGCATACATCAAACCCTGACCCGGGTTGTTCTTGAGATAACGAAGAACTTTAACATCTACCTGATAATAAACATCTGTTGGAGCAGAAACATACTGACTCAACTGATGGACAGAAAAGTGATATCTGGTCGAGTAATGCACAAGTACAGCAGACGACCAATAAGCTCCATATACTGAGTAGGTGTAGGAAGTAGCTTTCCAGGAACCTTTGTCAAATGTAGATTATGATCCATTGGAATAGAGCTTGGCTTACATCCTAATAAGCCATAATCTTCAAGTAGTGTAAGTGTATACTTCCGTTGGCATACTGAATACCAGAAGATGAGCGAGCAATCTCCAAACCGTGAAAGAAACGTGCAGGACCAAAATCTTTTATCTTAAACTTCGAATGAAGTTAAGTCTTGGGTTCCTCAACTGCACCATCATCATTACAAGAAATGAGTATGTCATCCACATACACTAACGCTGCAACAAATGAAGTACCAGTAGCTTTCACAAAAAGAGTATTATCCGCAGGAGACTGAACAAAGTTAGCTCCAAGTAAGATGGAAGAATATCTCTTGTACCACTGGCGAGAAGCCTGTTTTAAACCGTATAAAGACTTGTGAAGACGGAAAACTGGATTTTGAGGCAAGATAACACCAGGAGCAGGCGTATAGCCTTGAGGTCGACTCATATAAAGATCACCATGCAAAAAAGCATTGGACACATCCATCTGTGTGAGACTCCAACCCTTCGCAGAAGCAAGACTCAACAACAACTTCACACTCGTCCATTTGGCAACAGGGAAAAAGTCTCCACATAATCAACACCCTCCCTTCTGTGTAAATCACTGAGCCACCAACCGAAATTTAGGCTGTTCCACAGTACCATCTGAGATATATTTCAGAGTGAAAATTGATACCACTCAAATTATCCTAAGGAGTGAATTACTCTCTCAAATAAGAGGTTCAATTGTAGTACTTAGGGATCAAATCCACAAGGATCAAGGGAACCTATTAAATCTAGTAAATTATTAATTCTAAGTGTTTGTTGTTTTATGGTTTAAAAGTAAATAGCAATCCTAATTAAGCAAGTCTATTGCTCGACTAACAAGATGATTGGGGGTGTAACTTATTGGAAAGGTATTAGATGCATGGTTTCTATTCAGGTGTTGGAGATTATAATCCTATAGATGCCTATCAGTTGCATGCATGATATATTAGAGCTCAACCCCTTGAACACAGTGATCAGCGATGGAAATTTTTCACTGGTTAACTAACTAGATCTTGGATCTCAACTGTCGTCTGTTGATCACAAGAAAGTGTCGATCGATGGTCCTATAGGGATATCGATCGATACACCTTTCACAAATATCGATCGATTGTCAGAAGACAATATCGATCGATGCTTCTAGTTAAGCCCTAGGCGCAGGTTGATAATGCTCACTAGCTGTCTTGTTCAGCGGTAGCCTTTTTCTAGCAGTCCTAGTATGACAGATTAGATTCAGGACTGGATGGTCAAGGATGCTTGACTCATGCAGATTCCTAGGTTCAATATTCTAGTTAGCTAATCTAGAACAAGCATTAAGAACAATCAATCAATGAATACCACAACTTAGCAATCTATAGTTGGGGCTAATCCCTCTAACCTATTTGAACCCTAAACCTAATAGGTGGATCTATTCAGACATGAAGTTTGTCACAAAAATCATAGATGAATAGATGAAAAGCATAAATAATATAAAGCCAAAGCCAATGGAGTTTCAGGAGGACTCTGAAGGAGTTCCTCCTTTCTCTCCTAATTAAGAACAAGAATAAAAGAAAGCTTAGATAGCGTCGCCGTCAACAATGGCTTAGAAAACACATAAATAAGGTTTCTGGTTGTCTAAGGGTATTATGGTAATTTAGGGTTGCTTATGGGCTTCAGTCGGTCATAAAATATGCTCGGCCCGCATTCTGGCATCCATATCGATCAATGTCAAGTGTTCCGCATCGATCGACATACGTTCTTCTTCTCAACGTAAACTACTCAGACATAGCTAAGCAATTCATAACACAAAATATAAATAAAAACTGCATAGAATAGAATAGATAAATCAATGGAGTTCCAATCACAAATCTCTCTATGATCTCCTCTCCTAAAAATCTCTGCTGAAAATAAGAATACAAAGATGGCCAAAAACTCTCTTGCCTCCTAACACTTAGGCAAGTATATAACTATTAGGTTAAAAACTCGCCAGGGGTAATCTTGTAATTTGGTGAAGTCTTGGGTTTAAAGTCGGGTGAAACCAAGTCGTGCTTCCGCGTCTCGACATCGATCGACGTCACTGGATGTGCATCGATCGATGGTTTCTTCTTCGTATCGACCTCTGATAGTCAGCTCGGATGAAATCTCTTTTAAGTTACTAAATGCTCCATAATCATCACTTTACTCCAAGATACTTCTGAACCTGAAAACATACCTAATAGGATAGAATATATAGTATATAGATAGTAAAATACTTATATACCATGGGTAAAAATGGGTCAAATTCATGGTATATCAACTCCCTCAGACTTACCCTTTTGCTTGTCCTCATGTAAAACAAACATGCAGTCTCCCTGAAAGATGTTTGAAAACAGCAGAGACTTATAGATATAAAACATAGAAATCATCACCTCTACAATTTCGCAAACCACATCTAAAGTCCTAATCACAAAAGCACATTATGCAATATCCTAGCTTAGCAACCAAATTCAACTAGTCTACAACTTAGCAAATCTTGTCTGACATTCCCCTCTACTAACCTCATTTCTTAGCATAAATATAAAAGTGCATGCTTTACCTTGGGAGTATCGATCACAGGATGCAAGGATTTCAGACAAGTATCTGAAACTGCAGGTAAAAGTTAGTTCGTAATTTCTCTCTCTCTAATTTCTCTCTTGAGTCAAAGTCTGCTTCCATTGCAGGATCAGTGACCAAGATTGGACATGCTTCCATGAATCAAGTCTTAATGGTGGTTGCCACCAAGCCATGTTCACTTCTTTCTGACATATATCCAAGAATTCTTTGTGAAGCGAGCCTTGAAGATTGCCGCCTCCAAGTCCCGTTCGAATTCTTTTATTGGAATCTTTATGAAGCAAGCCTTAATGGTTTTAGCCACCAAGTCCTGTTCAGAATCCTCCTAACTAGATCCTAAGTCCTATTTAAATAATAATTTTCGGATTTTTTTTTTTAAATAACTAACTAACTACTCTAGGGTCAAAATAGAGAGAGAAAATTGTGATAAATAAATCTACATAAGGCTTTACCTTCCAGACTTGTCTGAAGAATCTGATCCCATGTATACCAAGCCCCAAGACAAGCGATTATGTCAGGTTTAGTGTTGGAGGTCAGCTTTGGTTCCTTCAAACAATCAACGCAAGTGTGTATAGTTGACAGGTTGATCCACTTTAGCATCTTAGTACTATTTGCAATCAGTAAATCTATAATGGTGCTAAAGAGTGGGTAGACATTCAAGTAATAAGATCATAGTCTCTTGCACATAGCTAAGCATAATTTATAAAAATCTTTTTATAAGAATCAGAATAAATTATATCAGTAAACCTCCCCCCAGACTTAAATTACACTGTCCCAGTGTAACACAGTCGGAGTTACGGGGGAAATAAATCATAAGTACAAATGTAACAAGTTAGGAAGATAAACCTCACCGGAGTGGGAATCGATCGATGTGCATAGGTATGCATCGATCGTCGTGTGTGTGTGTATGTTGATCGATGTCGACGTCTCGTCCACGGTCGATATGTTGGTAATCATCCTACTTAGGTCTTGCAATAAATCTGAAAGGATAAAAACGAACATAAATACTAATAACTAAGAAAACCAATTAAAATTACCTAATAGTGGGTTGCCTCCCACTCAGCGCCTTGTTATAGTCATTTACTTGACTTTGGAGGTATGTGGCTAGTTGGTGGAAAAACAGCTACTTGTTGGGAAACAAGCATCCACTTCATCTCTGCAAATTCTGGACCAAACTGCAATGAAACTTCTTGTGGCCTCATCATTTCTGGTCCATCTCTCATCCATCTTCTGTACTGCATTTGAGATTTTCTGTAGCCTTTCTAGGATGTCTTCAATGCTGGACTGATACCATCCTATATTGTTGTAGGCGTATTCTGATAGCTCGTTTAGTTGCTCCTGCATTGACTCCGTGTTGTTCGGTATCATCTGCACGTCGTCTGGTTTAGACGTGGTGTCCATCGATGCGACCAAGTGTCTGTCGATCGTTGATGGTGCTTTACTGTTGATCGATTTGGAGTGTGCTCTGTCGATCGATGATGATATCTGGTGTTGAGATGCGAGTTGCCTCTGAATGGCTTTGACTTCCTTTTGTAGCCATTCTGCTTGGCTATCCAGTCCACTGAGTTTGACGTCGAATGGAAAATAGATGTCGTCACATCGCTTCTCAAATCGTTCCTCCAAGGTGTCTATAGCTGTGTAAAGCTTTGATGTGATCTGATCAACTTCTGCTGCTGTGCAGGGAAGATGTTCTGTAGGTTTCTTGCCGTCGAGCGATGTCCTTCGGAACCTATCGATCGATGTTGAACTTTCTTCCTGAAAATCATGTTGATCATTAAGCTTACCAATGTCCTTCTGGACATTCATCATCTGTGTAGACAACAAGGTGTCTAGGTATCGCATGATAGGTGAGGTGAAACGGTCGTGCATATCCTCATAAGATTTTAACCTATCCTCCATGGCTGCGAACCTTGTGTTGATCGATGTAATGTTGCAGATATCGATCGATGTGGCTGTGGATCATTCATGTGAATGGTGTCCAGCTCTTGCTGTAGCAGATCAATTCTCGTGCTCAACCAGTCCGCGTTGTTGTTGAGAGGGTTGTATACGTCGTTAATCCTCGTGTTGATGTATGCGATCTCCCATTCATCTTTCTTCCCTGCCAAACTTCTCGCTTCTGCAGGAATCTGGGATGTCTGTGGCTTGACGTCGATCGATGTTGATTTGTTGGCATCGATAGACGGTAATGTCGTAGCTTCCTTCTCAAGGTTGTGCTGCATACTCTCAATCTCTGTCCTCATCTCTTCCATACTTCTGAAAAGCTCATTGTAACTTCTGTCCAAAGGTTGATAGGTGTCATCTACGAATGTCTTGAGTTCATCTCCTAGCTTTTCCTGAGCTCCACAAAGACCAGTCACCATCTCATTGATCTCATCCTTGGTGTAGATCTCTGCTGCCCGTTTTGTAGGTGTGAAGGAAGTGGCATGTTCTGGAAGAAATATGTGACTCTCTTCAAATAGGGATGCTCTCTCCATAATTTTTCTGATGTTGTCCTTGGTAAAAGGGAACATCTCACCAGCTAGGCTTCTTGCATATCCAGACTCATCTTTGTAGACACCATATTCGTCCTTCTGTTCCCATCTGAACTTTTTGGCTCCATAGCTGTCATAAGCGCGACGTTCACATTCGTAACGTCTATCGATCGATGGTGAAGGTGCCTTATCGATCGACGTTGGTGTTACCCTGTCGAATGATGTAGAAGCAACTTTGTCGATCGATGCTTGGCCAACAGGTGTGCACGATTGGTGTGAACCAATTCCTGTTGTGGTGGCCCTTGGATATTTGTCTAGAACAGCTGGATTGTTGTCTGGAATGCTGCATTGCTGCATAAACAAGTTGTCTCCTCCATTGGCCAACTGAAGAATATCTGCTATGTCCTCTCTGGATACTTGTAGAATCCTTCCATCCATAGCTCTTGCAAGGCCAT
>NC_027753.1:9912495-9968201 GCF_000695525.1 Brassica oleracea var. oleracea
ATTCTTCTTAGTAGATAAAGAAAGTTTAGGTTTAGAATGAGAATCGAACGATGTTGATACTGGTGTATCGATCGACGGTAGACGTTTGTCTGCTGAATTAGGGTTTTTGGATCGAATGCTCTTCCTGGATGTTCCTTCTGATTGGTTTGTGGGAGCATTGATCTTTTCTGCTTCTGTTTCGTGAGAAGTAATCTGGGGTGCAAACCTCCTTATATATGTATTGGTAAACCTACTTGGAATTGGAATATTCCCTTTTTCCTTTTCTAAGGCGGCGTCATTAATATCGATCGATGTACCAAGTGTGGTATCGATCGATGCAGAAGATCGTTTTGCTGGATGAGGGTGGGTATCGACCGATGCTGAGTATACGCTGTCGATCGTTGGTGGAGGCGTGTTGTTGAAGGAATTGGTTGAATATCTTTCATCCTGCATAGCAATCTCTGTAGCTCCTTTCTTCTAGTAATCCTCATCATACTCCTCAGTAGGATCCTCATTGGATGAAATAATCACAGTCTCCACTGCAAAACTTTCATGGAATCCACTATCTGCCCAACTGCCTCTTGAATAGTCATCACGTCCTCTATTGTTGAGTTGTTGAAAGGCAAAGTCTGGATAGTACTGATCTGGTAATGTGGAGTGGTTTACCGGTTGCTTCCCGTCGAGCGACGTGGGATAGCGTTCATCGGTCGTCGGAGACTCATTGGAATCGATCAATGTGACAGTGTGAGTGTCAGTGTCGATCGATTATGTGTACTCTGTTTCGTACTCTGCTCCACAATGGCATGCTGCAATGTAGCCAAGATCATTTCCAAGCTCCACGACGTTGACCTGTTGTCTCACAATTCGAACTAGGTCATAGTGGACGTCTGGATCTATCAGTGTCAGACACAATATGTTGGTATTCATGTCACATACAGCTCCTACTGTAGCTAGGAAAGCTCTTCCAAGCAGAAGTGAAGAGTTCTAGTTAAGCTTGATGTCCTAGACATGAAAATCTACTGGGACAAGGGCATTACCAATCTGTACCTCAAGGTCTCTTATGATGCCTCCTGAGATCCACAAAGGTGAAAGATTCTGATGAGGGCTCTATTTTCAGACCCGGCTGGTCTGCCATAACCTTAGGTAGTATACTGACTGATGCTCCTGTGTCACAAAGTGCATGGGGAAATTCAATACCCTTTACCATACATGGTATTGTAAACTTCCCATGATCACTCTTCTTCTTCAGTGTGATCCTTAATTTCATCCTTTCCCTAATGTAATGAAACATTCTCCTAATGTCCTCCTCAGTCTCTTTAGTTTCTCTGAAGAACATCCACAACCGGTGTATGTAATAAACTTCATCAAAATGTTTCTCCAGTGGGATTCTGAGGACTCTCTTAGTGAAACCATCCATCTCCTTCTCATTAGCTTCCCTCTTAAGGTGTTTAGGAATCTTCTCCCTCCTTTTCCTTAACACTCTTCCCTCAGTTGCCTCATCAACTTTCATATGCTCTGGTGTAGTATCTGAAGGGTTGGTTGTAGGTTCTGGTGGGTTTGCTAAAGGTTTAGGTGGTGGTGTGAGTGCGCTGATTCGGTTACTATCAATAGAAGGTAGTCGCACTCGGTAAGTGAGAGGTGCACGTCGATCGATGGGAGGTGAGGGGGGTCGATCGATGTCAGTCTCTCTCTGTCGATCGACGGCTGGCTCATGCGATCGATCGATTTTAACGTAGAAAGGGGAGGGTGGGTGAGGATGTTTTTCTGCGAATTCCTCATGAGTCATGATTCGAACTGCACTACACTTCGCAGTCGATTCAGCAGATGACGTCAATCGATTTTTAGAGTATTCTATCGATCGATCTTCATCCTGGTCTGTCGAGCGAAGTGCATCCATTGACATCAGTCGACACCAATGTGATCCGCCGAAGCTCATGGAGCTTTCAACTTCGAAATCTCCTTCTCCAAGCTTCTCATGCTTCACCACTTGCCAGAAATCATCATCTAGGATGGCATTCACGTGGTGTTTTGCTTTCTCAACTCCTGCCTCTCTAGCCAAGGCTTCTTGCCTCTTTACAGTGTCTCCAGTCTGAGCCACTTACATTTCAAGCTTCCTCACTTGAGTCCCTAGGGTCTCAATTCTTGTGTTCAGACTGTTGTAGGCTGAATCTATCTTCCCATTGAAATCCACAGTGAGTTGTTGCTGTCCTTCCAGAACTCTGTCAAGCATTGCTTCAATCTTGGTTTCCTGAGTCTGTGGTGGTGGATTCTGGTAGTATGAGTTTCCATAGCCTCTACTGTTGTTGCTGAAAGGTTTCTGGAACTGTGAACTCTGGTTACTCTTTTGACCATTGCCAAAGTAGTTTCTGTTTCCACCCTGGTTTCCAGACCTCTGAAATCCAGTACCTCCAATGTAGTTCACATCTTCTTCTCCTTCCATGTCTACAGCTACTTCTCCTTCAGCTGAGCAGACCTGCTTTCTAAGAAGCTCATGAACCACATCTAACTTTTCTCTAACGTCAATCCATGGTTTGGATAATCCCTTTGGTAGGACTTGAATCTGATCCAGAACTTCTAAATGACTTTGTAGGCTCATGTAGCAATCTTGCTCCTCAAGTCTTCAGCATGTGCCTGATCAAAGAAGTTACGCAGGAATGCATTCTTGATGTTGGCCCAGGATGTAAGGGATCCTGGTGGTAACTGCTTAAGCCAATGCGAAGCCTCTCCAGCAAGTGAGTACTTGAAGAGCTTGCAGAATAGGTGGTCCTCAGGGACTCCATTGACTTTGATAGCAGATATAAGATCCTCAAACCTCTCCAGTTGGTCCATAGGATGCTCGTGAGATATCCCACATTAGGGTGTCTGTCCCACGAGTGTGTAGTACCGCGGCTTCAACTCGAAATCGCCTTTCTGGATAGTTGGAGGATGAATAGCTGATCTGTTGGGATAGAACTGATCTGTACGGTTGTAATCAGCAAACGTTATGGGTCGACCAGCCTCATCTACAGGCTGAGCAGCTCTTGTAGCATCAGTATCAGGGATTACATTCCCCTGAGCGTCTAGTTTCTGACCTGTTGCATTACGCAGATGACCATCCTGGTCATACAGGTTTCTATTCTCGTCCTGTCTGAGAATAACAATCGCAACCATGTTTCGCGACTGAGGATCGATCGATGTAAGCGGTGTAGTATCGATCGATGTCGAATGATGTATATCGGTCGACGATGAAGGTCGGTTGTCGGTCGATGGGTGGGTGCGAGAATCAGTCGACGTGAAAGCTGCTGCGTTGAGCGATGTGGAACGTTGATTTTTGCGGATTGTGCGTTCCAAGTAAGCAGGATCTTCTGAGAATAGCAGGTGTTTTTCCTTGTTGCTTCTGGTACTGCTGGGCTTGTACCTGAAAAGACAAGAAAAAATTTTGTGTCAGAATGGGGGTAAAGAAAAGAATAAGAATCAATAACACTAAATCTAAAGGCGATCAAAGCTCCCCGGCAACGGCGCCAAATTTGATACCACTCAAATTACTCTAAGGAGTGAATTACTCTCTCAAATAAGAGGTTCAATTGTAGTACATAGGGATCAAATCCACAAGGAGCTAGAGAACCTATTAAATCTAGTAAATTATTAATTCTAAGTGTTTGTTGTTTTATGGTTTAAAAGTAAATAGCAATCCTAATTGAGCAAGTCTATTGCTCGACTAACAAGATGATTGGGGGTGTAACTTATTGGAAAGGTATTAGATGAAGAGTTTCTATTCAGGTGTTGGAGATTATAATCCTATAGATGCCTATCAGTTGCATGCATGATATATTAGAGCTCAACCCCTTGAACACAGTGATCAGCGATGGCAATTTTTCACTGGTTAACTAACTAGATCTTGGATCTCAACTGTCGTATGTTGATCACAAGAAAATGTCGATCGACGGTCCTATAGGGATATCGATCGATACACCTTTCACAAATATCGATCGATTGTCAGAAGACAATATCGATCGATGCTTCTAGTTAAGCCCTAGGCGCAGGTTGATAATGCTCACTAGCTGTCTAGTTCAGCGGTAGCCTTTTTCTAGCAGTCCTAGTTTGACAGATTAGATTCAGGACTGGATGGTCAAGGATGCTTGACCCATGCAGATTTCTAGGTTCAATATTCTAGTTAGCTAATCTTGAACAAGCATTAAGAAAAATCAATCAATGAATACCAAAACTTAGCAATCTATAGTTGGGGCTAATCCCTCTAACCTATTTGAACCCTGAATCTAACATGTAAACTACCCAGACATAGCTAAGCAATTCATGACACAAAATATAAATAAAAACTGCATAGAATAGAATAGATGAATCAGTGGAGTTTCAATCACAAATCTCTCTATGATATTCTCTCCTAAAACTCTCTGCTGAAAATAAGAATACAAAGGTGGCCAAAAGCTCTCTTGCCTGCTAACACTTAGGCAAGTATATAACTATTAGGTTAAAAACTCGTCAGGGGTAATCTTGTAATTTGGTGAAGTCTTGGGTTCAAAGTCGGCTGAAACCAAGTCGTGCTTCCGCATCTCGACATCGATCGATCATAATCTTCAATCGTCGGGGCTTCTCTTCTGTATCGATCGACGTCACTGGATGTGCATCGATCGATTGTTTCTTCTTCGTATCGACCTCTGATGGTCAGATCGGATGAAATCTCTTTTAAGCTCCTAAATGCTCCATAATCATCACTTTACTCCAAGATACTTCTGAACCTGAAAACATACCTAATAGGATAGAATATATAGTATATAGATAGTAAAATACTTATATACCATGGGTAAAAATGGGTCAAATCCATGGTATATCAAACATCCATCGACAACCGACCACATTTTTTTCCAATTGGCAAAGACACAATGTCCCATGTTCTGTTTAGCTCAAGAGCATCAAGTTCCACATTCACCGACTGAGTCCATATATCAGAAGTCATCGCTTGCATGAAGGTTTTAGGTTCTCTTTCTAAAGAATAAGCCAAGGTATAGGACTGAAAAGAAGGACTCAAGTTTTCATTGGAAATAACAAAAGAAATATGATATGTGTAGGAAAGATTGGGACAGTATCAATAGATTTAGATGAAATAGAAGAAGTAATAAAAGGGACTAGAGAATAATGATACTCAGACAAATAAGAAGGAGCTCTAGGAGTACGTCTACGCCTATCTGTGTTCACGTCATTACCACCTAAATCTTGTGTCTCAGTGTGCCCTGATATGTTTGTGGTACTAGGTTGTGTATGATCATGACCACAATCATGAGAAGAAACACCACAATCAGGATGCAAATCAGGTAATGACATAGAATCAACAAAATGTAATGGAGATGGCATAGGTAAAATATAATTTGGAAAGATATCAACAGAGTCATATAAGAGATGTGTAGTTTTGAAAGGAAAATCATTCTCATGGAAAACAATATTATGAGAAATAAAAACAGAATGAGACTCTAAATCTAATAGTTTGTACCCTTTAAAACCCACTGGATAACCAAGTAAAACAAAAGGTGAAGCTCTTGGAAAAAAACTTATTTCTGTCTTTTAAAAGTGTGGAAGCATAACAAAGACATACAAAATTTTTCAACTGAGAATAGTCAGGACACTTACCTTGTAAACGCTCTAAAGAAGAAAAATTAGCAAGGAAATGTGAAGGTAAGCGATTGATAAAGAAAGTTGCAGTAAGTACACAATCACTCCAATAAGTTAAAGGCACATTTGACTGAAAAATCAAAGAACGAGCTACATTGAGTAAGTATTGATGTTTCCTTTGAACAACCGAGTTTTGTTGTGGAGTATAAGGACATACCAGTTTGTGCAATAATGTCAGGAAATGCAAGTTCAAGAGCATTATCTGACCGAGTGGCTTAAATCTTTTTATGAATTTGTGTAGAAACAAGATTAAGAAACGCATGAAAGACAACTGAAACATCACTTTTATTCTTTAACATGTATACTCAAGTAACTCTTGTACAATCATCGACCAATGTTAAAAAATACTTGTAACCTTCAACAGACTCAACTCGAAAAGGACCCCATATATCTAAATGATCAAACGGATTTGCAGACAAATTGTTATCCCCTTTTTATTATTTGAGGAGACTTTTTATTAATTAACCTCACTCTCATGTGTGATTAACACAATTGCCATTGCTTAAGTGTTATCATGAGAGCTCTCCTCACACCATTTTTTTAAAAAGCCTCAATTGCCTAAATAAATTACATGTAATGCCATTGGACATTATAGCATATATTTTACGCATTAAACTTTTTAGGAAAGTTTGTTACATTTTAACAAATGGTGTTATTACGACATACAACCTAGGAAAGAATTGTTTTTAGAAAGGATCATATGAATATGCAACTTCTACGTCTATATGAAAGGCTAGAATGTTGATCCATGTATTTTATCTTTAGTATTTAACGTTTTATAAATATGAAAACTATATTTATTTTGTAGCTATGTCTATATGAATATGAAACTTCTACGTTTATATGAAAAAGCAAACTATAACATGAGTTTTGTATGCATATTAATATAGGAAGAGCAACATATACCGGAGACAACATATTGATGAATATTTTTGTGCATATTAATCCATGAAGTTTTAGTATTAAATGTATTATATTATAAATCTAAAAAATATATTTACGTTGTATCTACTTTTATATGAATATGCAACTTCTACTTCTATAATTATTTAGACAATAAATTTTTTTAGGAATTAGTAAAGTTATTTTCATTAATATCAACGATGCGATTATTCAAAAGTTATATAGTTCAAGTAAATGAATAGGGAATCAACCCAAGAATTTAAATACAAGTAAATAAATAGGGAATCAACCCAATAATTTAAATAAATTGCGGATTTGATGGCGTTTTTGAATATCAAATCCAATAGATCTTGATTTCTATATTTATTTGATTCCTTTCACTAATTTAAAGTTGATAGTAATTTATGCAATAGCCAAAAAAATAGGAAACTGATATATACAATCCTCATAACGCATTTTGGTTTTGGTTAATATAGGAAAGTTATTATAAATTTATTTAAATTCTCATGGCTAATTAAAAATCACTCACGAAATTTTAGGGATTTACTTGAGAAACATTATTAAACAAGTTAAAAAAAAAATAAAAAAAATCTAACCAATTACACAAGTTTTAAAAATTTACTTCAATTACACCTAACCAATTACACAAGTTTAAAAAAAAAAACCGAAGCTTATCTTCTATAAACATGCACAATGTACTTCAATCTTTCATTATATAACATGAAATATTTGTGACTATAACTTTTACATTTCTAATATTTATTGATTAAACGTTCTAATTTTTATTCAGTTCATTCACTCCGCGCAGGGTGCTGGTATCTCCTAGTTAGAAGTAAAAGCTACACGTTTCTGCTTTGCCAAGGACAAACAGAATAATGAGATTCAGTCAATGTATATGGTTGAAAGATGGTAGGTTTGATGAAAGTTTCTGAAATATTATTGATTATGGATGCCCTAAGCGTTGATGCCAAACATGTTCTTCAACTGATATAGAAGCACAGAAAGAAGCAGGAACAGACGAGGATGACAAATGTGAGAGTAGTGGAGGTGATGTTGTATCTAATATGTAAAGATTGTGATGCAAATTACCCTTCCCAATCATCAAGCCCCGAGAAAGTTTC
Organism: Brassica oleracea var. oleracea; assembly: GCF_000695525.1. Taxonomy (NCBI): domain Eukaryota; kingdom Viridiplantae; phylum Streptophyta; class Magnoliopsida; order Brassicales; family Brassicaceae; genus Brassica; species Brassica oleracea. The sequence goes on from NC_027753.1 coordinate 9,920,163, forward strand.
TGAATAAAGCAACCATGACAATGTAAAGTACGAACCAAACAACTCACACTGATCAGATTGAATTGAAAATCAGGTACAATAAGAACATTATACAAACCAAAGAATCAGTGATATGTATTGTGCTTGTGTGTGTAATAGGGACCCTAGTACCATTTGGAAGTGACACAGAAACACTAGATACATGTGTTAATGCAGTGAACATAGCTACGTCCGAACACATATGACTAGAAGCTCCACTATCTATAATCCAAGCATCATTAGGTAGAAAAGAAGGCAAAGTTGAAAGACAATGGTTTTGAAATTTCAAACGATCATTTTCAGAGGTAAGGCTAGAGAAGGAAATGGGATATTCCCAGAAGAAGACGTAGAAGCCAAAATACCATGATTTATAGCAGTTGCCTTAGAAGCATTCGATGAGGAAGGAACTTGATTCTCTGGAACCCGAACTTGAGAGTTGAACGGAGCAATGAGATGTTGAATGTGTTGTGGTGTAAAGTTCTGCAAAGTCACATTGTTCCCACCAGTAGTAATATAAAGTAAATGTCCAGTCGAGTACGAAGAAGCCCCTAAAGTTGAATAAGCATTTGCAATCATATTAGCCGTATGTGCAGGTGTCAATTGCATTTGTTGTTGTTGCTGTTGTTTAGGCGCATTCTTTGACTGTGTCTGGTTCTTGGAAGCATAAGAAGAGCCGTGCGTCTTATATTCTGGAGGATAACCATGAAACTTAAAGCATTTTTGAACCGTATGACCAATCTTCCACAATGTGTACATACTTGTTTTTTAAACTTGACGAGTAGTATTATAAGCAGCCACATAAGGATTCTCTTCAGGAACAATCATAGGAGGAACATAACTCTGGAACACCAAATTATCAACTCGAGTCACTGGCTTGATTGATCGTTGCCTTTCATCCTGAGTAACAATATAAAGCTTCCTCAATGGTTGGAATCGGCTTCAACATCAAGATATGTTCGACGATTTTGTTCATAAGATTCCGTGAGTCCCATGAGAAACTTAGTGACCCTGCTCCGTTCTTGTAACTTCTGCCAAAGAGCCGCTGCATCACACTCACATTTACCGCAGTTACAAACCGGAAGCTCAACATAATTCCTGTGCTCTTCCCAAAGTGTCACAAGCTCAGTATAATAAGTTGAGACATCCATCGAACCCTGCTCAATCTTACTCAATATCTGCTCTATATCAAAGATTCGAGGTGCATCATCTTTCTTAAATCTAGCTAAGAGATTGTTCCATATACCTTCAGCAGTATTGATAAAGAGAAAGCTCTAACCTATCTTCTTATAAACAGAGTTCATCAACCAAGTGGCCACCATATCATTGCAACGGGACCAAGCACCAGAATCACGATGCGTAGAAGCAGGTTTAGAAACCATACCATCAATAAAGCCGAGTTTGTTGCGAACATTCAATGCCATACGAATCGATCGTCGCCAAGAATGAAACTCCGAAGCATTGCTCAATCGATCTGTGATAAGAATGAGTCCAGCATGATCATTATTGTGAAGATATAACAGATTATTATACTGGTCAATCGATAATTGGTTAAGTTTCCTTTTGCTTAATCGGTTAGATATATAAAGAACGTTATGTACAGTTGAGTTCTTTGAGCTGACTTACAAACTTTTCATGATTCATCTTCTTCAATCTCTCTCGATTTCATCATTCTGCATCTAATCTTCGATCTTGAGCTCAAGGTTTAATATGGTATCAGAGCACACACACGAATCTTCCGCTTCGATATGAGCTTTCCAGTATCTCTATTCTCGCAATTCTTGAATCTCTTGTGTATCGCTATTCTTGAATCTCTTGTGTATCGCGATTAGGGATTTCATTTTCCAGCTCGTCTTCTGTTACTCGATTCTTCTTTGCTTACGCTTTGGATTCTGAAGCTTCTTTTCTGAAGATCGATTAGCTCGTTGAACTTTTGTTTTCTTCGAATCTTGGCTATGGCATCTTCTGTTCCTTCTTGGCAATCACACGTTTCAACAATGAATTATATAACTTCCCATCATGTTTCAACAGCTTGTCTATATTTTCTGTGTCTTCTTCTTTATCGATTTTATTTGGTCTTTGAGTGTTGCAAAGCGACAAAAGTTTCTGATTATTTAATTCAAAATAATTTTCTCTGTTCCTAAAAAGGTATTCTATGATTCTTTCTTCATAATTTAAATTAATGATATTATGAGAATATATTTATGTTTTGTAGCTAAACTTTTGCAGAAAGGCGAAACGAGAACTCCATTGTCACAAATTTGGTACTACCCCTGTTCGGAAACTCGCTAGGCGTTACGCGTGCGCTCGGGTTGGGCCTAGCGCCGAATGAGAAAATCGGAGATTTTGCGGGATTTAATCGGCGATTTCTTTTAAGCTATATATTATACATTTATACACAATACAACGAAGATTACTTAGTGTAGTGGTTGAGGCTCACCTTTTATCTCTAGCAACCCGGGTTCAAATGAGGGAAAATGCAGAATTGCATATTTTTTAAAGTTTAACTTAAATGAAGGGTAATTATGTCATTTACATGTCGTCTTCCTCTTTACATTATTAGGGTTTCTGCGTTTTTAAGCTCGACGGCTCTGTAACTTTGATGAGTTTTAGATCGCTTTTCTTCTTTTTTATTGTTTTTTTCTAGCAAATTTCATAAATCGTATGTATATTAGTCGATTCTTAGGCCGAAACAAGCAATAACTTAAGATTTTTTGTGAGGTCCGAGTTTTCCAGCGAATTTTTCTAGTTCGCCACGGTTGATGGCCGGATAACGATTTTTCGGCGACTTTGCGGTCTTCGGCGGCGCGTTTTAGAACAGGGGGTACTACTATCAGAAACCAGAAGTTATTGTCAAAGTGAAAAGATTTTCTTCTATATAAAAAGGTGTACAAATTAATATTTAAAGGTATGATTTCTGAAAACCTATTTCAAAAGATGAAACTCAGCTTTGTAGACATTTCTTATAGGGCATGGAGATGGATTCAAGTTTATGTCAAACAAAAAACCATGAAAATAATAGAACTTATAGAATGTGAGTGTGATTAATTCTTGTTTAGGTCACATGTGAAGAATTTATTTTCGGGGAATTTTCATGTTTACCACATTGTGGATAACATTATTCACTTTTACCTTTATTAAATGGACATTTTCATAAATATTTTTTTCATTAAGTGATAAAAGACTATTATACCCTTACTTTATATATATATATAATAAATATTTTTTAAATATAAAAGTAAAAAAAAAATAACAAAATAATTTTTTTATAGTTTTTGAAATATATGTTTTGAAATTCGAACTTTTTTATAAATTGTTTTTCCTTGATTTTTTTTCGAATTTTTTTTCTTTCAACTTTTCCTTTTGAAATTCGAAACTTATTTTTGTAACTATTTTTAATTTTTTTTAAAAAAATTTTAAGTATATATTTATAAATTTATTAGAATCGTAAACTCAACCTTCTAAAACTCTTCCTCATCCCTCAACTCTAAATACTACGTCTAGATTAGTTAACCCTAGGATTATAACTATTTTTTTACCTATTTAAAAGTGAAGATAAAAATAGTTAAGGTAAATATGAAAAGTGGTATTAGGAACGTGGTATTTTTGACAATTTTCCTTTATTTTCTAAGTATTCATGTTAACATTATCTTACAGTTTGTTAACTTTACTAATCTGCCAATGATATTTTGTGCAGATATACATTGCAATATGAAAATCCGTGTACATGTAAGTACTTACTTAAATGTTTTAATCACATTTTATCTACATTATTTATAGATTAGATCTATAAAGTCTATATTTTATTGATCTAAATAACAACTAATCTTAATCCACGACATGCAGTTTAATTTACCAACTTTTCATGAATAATATACCTTTTAATACTAATACAATTATTTGATACACATATATATATATATAATATTACATACTAGAGTCGGTCCGCGCGGGATATGTGTATATTTGATTTAACTTTTGGCTTTTGTATGGAAAAATTTGGTTATATATATATATATATAAGGTTTGAATTATTATGTTCGTGATTGTCTTCTTATTTTAATTTATTATGCTTTTGAATAAAATTATTTGATGTTTGATTCTTCAACTTCAGTCTCATTACAATTAACTAAACTTCATAATTTGATGTGTTAAGATAATTTCAAACCTGATGTATTCTTCTTTAATTTGGTAATATATATATATATATATATATATATATATATATATATATCCATATATGTATATACTCATATACACATATATATATGTTGATCTTTTGTTTTCTTTATATCATTTGCTTTATACTCTTATATCTTGTCATTTTTTTTGTTTATTGTTTAAGACTATGCAAGGAATGTAATTTTTTGTTTATTGTTTAAGATATATATTTTCTTTAATGAAATTTGGTATGTTCATTTGTTTGGCAGTGTGATATTTTTAACTTGTTGGTCATGTGATGTCTACACCAGTATATGTGTTTTATTGGTATGTTTGCATTGTAGTCGTATTTAGAAAATTAAATTTGGACGCCAATTTTGGTTCTGACACAACAAATATAGCATCAAATGTCTTAACGAAAGTAGATTGTTATTGTTTAATCAAATAACCAAATGTATGTGTGTCCATAATAATTGGGGTATAAAAGAGAACGTTTTCGGTAATTAAAATTCTCATTTTCTGCAAATACGAAACCGTGGTCATGACTGAGTAATTTCTTCAAAAGTGGAGACGTTGCCCTGTAACGAATGTTGTCTAGTTAGTGTTTTTTTTTTAAAAAAGCAGGTTGAGCAAAGTAAAATTTGTAAAAGACGTTAGTGTTAACTTTTTGGTCTTGTGGATCCTTGAATATCTCCTTGTATAAAAGGAGGTGCCCGAGACTCCTCTGGGTTTACTCCCGGTCCAGTCTATGTGAAGAAAGCTATAGTTCCAAGTAAGTAAAACATAACTGAGGAATATGGTGGACGATTCTATGTAGTGTGGTAGTTATGTACCATGAGATGACCAGCTTCGTAGGCTCGCATGTTATGGAGTTTTGTCATCTCACCATCAAAACCAACAAATAGACCCTCGTCGTGTCATCAGCTATGCTCATTTCCACACGGTACCTGGATATCATAATTAAAAGCCAAAGCCAAAGCAAAATCCGTATGTGGGGTCTCTATTTGTTTTTTGTTTTTTTTGTTGGAAAACCAATTTTAAAGCCAAATTGTCCAATATACCTGAGCACACCAATAGCTTTAGTGTTATTGCGGGACACGCAAGTGAATGAGGAGACAGTTCGTTGGAGCCTCCTCGTGCACATGAAGCAGGAGACATAACACCATCCTCTTTCCATCTTGATTCCAGTCACCTTTCCAGTACATACAAATTCAATTTCCGTACAATACAAACTCATGAGAATCACATACTGAGTATAAGCTTTCAGTACTTAAAACAAATCAGAATGCTGTACAACCTGAGGCTTGGCTGTGAGAATGAACTTAGTGAGCTCAGATATGCTCAGTGGTTCAACCTTGGTGTATCCCCTCAGCAAAGAAGATGCAGGGTTGTTCCAACTATGTCTAGAAGCCAGCCTACATCGATGTGAAATATCACGTGAGAGGGCCTTATGTATCAGTATCACAACAAACCGAAGGTGGATGTAGTAACGTAGGAATCATCAGACACTTTCTCGTTAAAAAAAACTCCCCTGCATGAGTCTCTGACGTGGCCTTTAAGAGCATACGGCCTAGCAAGAAAATAATACATGGTTGCTCCAAAAACATTTAGGTTGACACATTTAACCAAAAGCAGGAGAAATTGTAACAGTGAGACGCAGACATTGTCGATTCAAAATTTGAGCAAGAACTATACCTCCTACAATCCTAGGATTTATTCTAGATGTGACAAAACTCTCGGATCACCCCCAAAGCCTTCAAGCTTGTTGTGAAACGTTACAGCTTGTGACTCAAACAGGCTCAGAGTCACAGACACGTCACTGCGCCGGGGTAAACATAAATTTATTAGAAACTTTTATTGAAACGTTAAAGTCCTATGAGTTAAAGTAATTGGGTGGCTTTATATGATGCAGTGAATAACTTATCGATTTGATGGTTGCCATGATTCGTTCATTTCCTTGGGGAATGTCACTCACTGTAATCTTCACAGCAGCTAGCTCACCAATAACATCTGGGATGTGTTCAACAGCCTAAATATGTTGGTTACAATGATAAGTCTGAGTCAAAAATCTAATAAGAGGATATACCAGGAAGTTGTGTTTTGGTGTTGGCCAGGCCAAGAAGGGAATCAAGATCACGGAACCTGAAAAGCTCTTCAAGAATTGGAGAAATTGGTGCGGTTAACGCATCAAAGTTTGTTAAGACATTGAACCGAATAGTCAAAATGGACTCCGAAAGTCTGAAGTTCTGATTGCATTGAACCACATCAAATCCGCCGAGTGTGAACATTAAACAGCAAAGTCTAACACAGACACCGTGAATATTCAAAAGGCCATACAAATAACAAACCTTAATAAATGAAATGGAGCGTTTCATTTAATTGGACACGTGTCAGCACGAAATAACTAGACTTTTTTATGTGGCATCCTCGGTGTCTCTCTACAGAGAGATCAAATCTTCTTTTATATAATAAGATAATAAAATAAGATACTTTCTACTATTATGCTTATTTGCTAGTATAATAAGATAACTAGGTTAAGATCTACGCCTTGCGCGGGATCAACATTATATAAAAAAATTATTTTATGTATTAAATATTTTTACATATTATGAAATAATTAATATATATTAAATAATTAAAGTTCAGTAACTATTAAATATATAATTAAATTGGTGCGAACATATAAATTAATTTTATTAATCCAAAAAATATTTTTTTATATTTGATAGGATATGTAATTAAATTTAAATGATACTAACATAGATAATATATTTTAGTATATTTTTAATATTAATATCTATTAAATGATGATTTCTACTCATATAGTTTTTTCGATCATTTATGTCATTTATAGAAAAAAATTTAAATTACTCATAACAAAATTTTCATTGTGGGATTAATAGTTTTAGTAATTTATAATTAAAAAAAAAATAAGTTGTCAATGATCGTTCAAAACTTTTATCAAAAAAATTGTTCAAAGTTATATGGTTTATAGTTTAATTTAAAACGATATATATATATATATATATATATTAATCTTAATAATTAATTAAATTAGACTTTTTACTTATATAATTTTTGTAATCATTTGTATTTTGTCATAACAAATTTTTTAAACCATGGATCATAAAATTTGAATGTGAGACTCTTAACAGTTTTAGTAATTTATAGCCGTTTGTAAAAATTCAAAATATAACATATACATAAAAATCTAAATTTTTATTATATGGTTATTGTGGTTGTTTAATTTATTTAATAGTTTAAAATTAAACAAATATGATAGAAAATACACTATTTTTTTATCAAATCTTTATTATTCAAAATCATTAATTGTCATATATACTTTAGCCACATTAGGCAATTCCGTAAATTTTATTTAAGTAAATAATAAAGTACATTAATGATGAATTTATTGTTAGTTTAATAAAAAGTTTATTATATAATTAGATGGAGCAACATACTTCTCTAATGATTCTAAGAATAATCATAGTGATGACATGTGGCTACAAAAAGAAGTTGTAATGCTTCTCAAATAATATATAGGGGATATATATATTTTTTTTGAAACACTAGTATAATAAGATATTAAGATAAGATAGTTTCTACTATTATGCTTATTTGCTAGCGTGAAACTAAATATTTGAATTTTCATTGATTTAGTCTTCCTGGTAAAATGATTTTTTTTTCTATTGGGATTTTATCTTTTTATTGAGTTTTAGCTTATCAAAAACAACAATGCAAACATGTATGATGTATTCATTCCTTTTGTTTTTAACGTTGGATATTATGCTATTACAAACTATGAAAAATATTACAGACGATTCTACAGCCGACAATTTGACATGCCTTATGAGGATTCACGTGTAACTGCATCACCTGAGCCGCCTTATCAGATCCACGCTTGAAGGTACTCCTTGCGCCATGCCGCAGATCTCTTGTAAGCCTTTTCTCTATTAATTTGCATAATTTCACATTCTCAGGGAATCGAAACCCGAACATCCTGGTGTAGAAGCATTAATGAACTTTTAGTCAAACCACTGGACCAACAAGGCTTCCACGTTCCTTTTTTTTTTAACATAAAAGTTGTTTTACTGTTTCCAGCGGCTTTACCTTATTTTGAGTCATTGCAATTTTATGATCATATAATTTGAAAGATAATGAAACTGATCCATGCGTAGCATGGGAGGTAAACTTTTATAATAATTCTTTAAAATTTAGAAATTAAAGTGAATGTTTTATTTGGTTTACCCATAATCTGGCATTGCTGATCACATACCTGTATTTGTCTCATTTAAAGCTATTTACACTGACTGATCAACCAATGTCTACCATTGTGAATCACAAACGATGTAAAAAAGTTATACTCGAACAAACTCATGATGGATATGGGAAATAACTGTTTTGAAAGTCAGCCTACTTTTTAAACACAAGGAACAATTATTTTAAGTTTATAATGTAATGTTCCTATTTTCTCTTCTTTAATCAAAAAATTATCTACTCATAATCTCTTTGGGTTTGACTAACAATAGATTAGATGGTACATAACACATATATTAGATGTGGATGAATAGTTTAAATACAATTTGTATGAGAAAAATGTTTTATACATAACAAGTATAGTTGATATAAAATAAGTAGTGCACAATAATAGTTAAATGGTAATAATGACAAGAGAATAGTTTAATTTTATATATATATATATATTTTGAATATTGTGTAAATTGATAAAAGTATATTATTTATTTTTTTGAAAACTATCATAACAGATATTAATAAAATATTATACTTATAACCACACTAAAATAGACAATGTAAAACACATGGTATTTTAATGAAATTTTTTTTGATAAAAATATTATTAAAGAAAAAGCTATAAAAATATTCTTAAAGAAAAAAAAATTGCCCCTTCAATAATATCACGCGAATAGATGTTTATAGAAAAAAATCCGTTCAAACACTCATGTCGACGACTCGTTGAAATGCCATAGACTCTTGCCTTCTTAAGCTCTCTTTCCAAGCAGTGATACACACAGAGTACGACTGGAAAGCACTACTGGCGATAAAAATAACAGAGTAAAATATATTTCTGCTCAGTTACTCCACTTTTGTCCAATCAGGTTAAATTTGTTTTCAACTTGTTTACGCCAAAAAAGAGAAAAAGTAGAGCAATTTGTTACTCTACAATAACCAGGAGAAAAATTTTACTCTGAGTTTTGTTTTTACTTTTCCTCCATTTTCCACCTACTTTTTTCCTACCTTTTTACTCTGTTAATACCGATCAGAACCACAGTGTGGCGAGAGAGGAATAACAGAAAGCATAACAACGTCTATCGCACAGCTGCTGAAACTACACAGTTCATTGATAAAATGATCCGCAATCGAATCTCTTCTCTGCGTCCCAAGAACAAATCACACTACGGTAGTGTGATGCAAACGTTGGATGGGTTGTTACGGCTAGTTTATTCTGTCTGTTTTTCTAGATGAGCTTTTCCTCTGTTAGTCATTGCTTTTTACAGGCATTAGGGCAACATTATTGCAGTTTGGTCTTTCAGAGGAGGAGCCCACAAAAACACCCGAACCGAGAAAAAAAGTCTCTAACTAAGAGACATTTTGGTTTGGTTCCTTGTACTGTTCGCGGATCCCATTAAAATGTGCCGACCCGCGATTGGTTCATTTTTAATTTTCTTTTTAATTCGGATAAAAAAAATTATTTAAGGACCAATTATTAAGGATTCGACAATAATGATGCTCTTACAAGCTTTTTCATATTGTAAACTTTTTTTTTGGTTGATAAATAAATTTTACGTTTCGACAAAAAAAACCATGAAAATTTGAGCATATATATTCTAAACATTGTTTGAATAAGGAACACTGGTTGAGTCATAGTGGGATTAATAATTTGAAGCTATAAAATCTGATGTGTATAGCTAGTAGGGTCGGAAAGAGTGGAACCAAAAAGTCAAAAGTGATAATGAGCTTAAAACTAAAGCAATAGATCTTGTCTTCAATTATGACAAGTGCGATTAGAAAATGTGCGATTGAAAGTGTGTATCTCGTTAAGAAAATTTGTAATGTGTAACTTATTATTAAATCATTATTGAGTATTTCGCAAGTTGAATCTCTTAAAACAAAAACTAAATATAAATAAATTATATGAAATATTTAATTAAAAATATTTTAAAGCTACTAAAAGTTTGGAAAAATTTTATGCTTACATTTTCTTTCATACCACAATTCAATTATACCACTAGTACGGAGACATTTTTATAAATACACTTTTCATTAATGAGCAAAATACAATATTAACCATTATCTTATCTTATTTTCTCCTCAATCATCGATTTCTTCTTCTTTCTCTTTAGGCGATCGATCTTCTCCTTCGTCGGTGGACTACGGTGCACTGTCAGATCAAAAATAGTTGGATCGTAATCGGTTAGAGATTTCTCCGATCATATCTTTTTCTTCTTCAGTTTTTGTTTTGGTTTTCTGAAACTCCGGTGATAGCCGATGCGAGAAATATCACCGATGCGAGAAATGAGTGATTATTTGGAGTTTTGAGATAACTTGATTGATAACAGGCCAACTGTCTCCTCTTCTGAATGAGGTTTAACTAACTCGATTTAGATTGATTCTAATTTGATTTGCTGTTATATTTAGCTTGCTGTACAAATAGATCACGAAGCCATGGCAAACATGAAGACTGAGTTTATGGCTTTATGGGACGGGTTTTATACTAATCGTAAGTTGAATCCTTCACCTTTCAGCTCACTCTAGTGCAGTCTAGAGCATGCTCTACTTGAATACAGTAGTTTTTAAATGAGTATAATGGCTGCTTTGTAGCGAATGTGAGGGTGATGGTACTTGCTGCAACAAACATACCATCAGAGCTAGATGAAGAAATATTGAGGCGTCTTCCTCAAGCCTTTGAGATTGGAATGCCTAACCGTAAGGAGAAAGCTGAGATATTTAAAGTGGCACTGAAAGGAGAAAGGGTGGAGCCTGATATTGACTACGATCACGTAGCTCGTCTATGCGAAGGCTACACCGGATAGGACATCTTTGAGCTCTGCAAGAAAGCAGCTTACTTCCCTATTAGAGAAATCCTAGAGGAAGAGGGAAAAGGGAGACCATGTCCTGTAAGTTTCATATGAAAATGTTCAATGCTGTTGCATTCACCAAATTTGCAAGAGTATTGATGTTGTGAGTTGCTATCATTTTGTTTGCCAGGTACATAGGCCATTGTCACAGTTGGATTTGGAGAAAGTTCTTGATTGGATTTGGAGAAAGTTCTTGCTACGTCGAAGAAGACGCAAGTTGCAGCAGACGAGTACTGTGGGTTGAGAGGGTCAAGGGAACAAGATGAGGTGGAGGCAGCTATAAGTGGAATCTCGAAGCTACTGGTCTCTCAGTTCATTAACCTTCAGTCTGGTTCTCAGGATAAAACTATTCATGTATGTTTATAAATGTTTATAAAACCAATCATATGGATATACGAAATAGTTTTTGTATATAAATCATTTATAAGAGTTTATAAAACCATTTATGAACCATTTATAAATTTTATAAGAGCTTATAAAACCTTGTATCAACCATCTATAAAGTTTATAAAACACATATAAATATTTATATAATTATTTATAAAAGTTTATAAAACTATTTACAAGAACTTATAAGCTATTTATAAGAGTTTATAAATCTAATTATAAGGGTTTATTCAAAATATTATAAGAATTTAGTAATATTCATAACACAATTTATAATAGTTTATAAATAAATTTATAAATCAGTTAGAAGAGTTTATAGATCATTTATAAATTCTTACAAAAATTATAAGCAAATCTTTATGAAAGTATTTATAATGTTTACAATTCTCCTATAAATGGTTGTAAATTATTTTTAATTATTTACAAAATCATTTTCTAGCCAAAAGCATCATTATTGTATGTGTAATTGTAGAATTCATAAATCATTTTGTAATGATTTATATCATCTGATAAGGTTTTATAAGAGCTTTTTCGTTTGTGTCGATGGGTTTAGGACATATTTATAAGAGTTGATCAAATATATGAGAAATATAAATCTGTTTATAAGAGTTTATAAATCTATTTATAAGGGTTTATTCAAAAGATTATAAGAATTTAATAATCTTCATAACACAATTTATAAGGGTTTATAAATCAATTTAAAAGTGTTTATAAAGGATCATACAAGCCACTCTTTATGACCATAAAGGCCATCAAGATTCAAGGTTTTGACAGCGACAGTAAGGCCAGTGCCAGGCTTAACAGGAGCAGTTCCGTTCTCCTCCACCCATCCTTTAAAGACACAACCAAAGCCACCTTCTCCGAGAAGACTTTCGGGTCTGAAATTTCTTGTAGCCAAATTGAGATCAAGGAAAGTAAACTGCTTGAGGTGAGAATACATCTTAAGCTCTTCAATGATCATACGAGTGGACAAAGAGCTTTCAGCATTGGTGGTTGTTGCTATTGTAGAAGGAGAAGAAACATGGCCAGCTGGTTGCTCATTCGATTTCACAGTTGCTGTCGACTTACTTTCTAGTGTTAAAAACAAAAAATAATGTAGATTACGATGAAAGTAGTTAAGCTCAAACTCTGATTCTGAAAGTTACGTAAACCAACCACATTGGACACATACAGGAAATAATCATAGATGGAAATTTTAAGTCTATTTTTGGAAATCAAAATCTAGAAAAAAATTAAGAATATTTGATGCCAAAGTAAAGATTTTTTTATCAGAGAGGAGAAGGAAGAAAGGAAGGAATGGGCATTACGAGTGGTTGTAGAGAGAGAAAGAGAGGGGGAGAGGTATCAACGTCAGAAGTTGAAGGTAGACAACAAACCCTAAACCCTAATTTGACCCAACACCCCCCATTTGATTCTTCTTCGCCTTCATTGTTCTTGACACTGTTCATTGATAAGAGTTTATAAAACCATTTATGAACCATTTATAAATTTTATAAGAGCTTATAAAACCTTGTATCAACCATCTGTAAAGTTTATAAAACACATATAAATATTTATATAACTATTTATAAAAGTTTATAAAACTATTTAAAAGGGTTTATAAAACTATTTACAAGAACTTATAAGCTATTTATAAGAGTTTATACATTTATTTATAAGTGTTTATTAATTAATTTACGAGGTTTTTAAATCTATTTATAAGAGTTTATAAATCACCAAATTAACCAATTTCCACTATTTCTTTGCTTATTAAAGAACATCATTCTTTTACGGTTTCTTTTATAAGGCCTTATAAAAAGGTATAATTGAGCATTGAGAGATACTTGGGGTTTCTGAACTTGATCGATGTGCGTCCATCGTCGTTGTGTCCAGAGAAATAATAGCTTTGCGTATCAGAGTCTTGGAGCTGCTTGAGGACGGGGACATAAGAAGCATTAGGACATTTGAAATCCTCAAACTTCTGAACCTCAACAGTGACTCCTCTGATGTTGTCCATGTTCATAGCAAACCATGACTTCATCGCAGCGTAGTTGATCTCGTTAGTGACAAGATGAAATACGACTTTCTCAGGGGCCTTGGAGTTGAGAGCAATGGAGTTAATATCAAAGACTAACGTTCTGATTAATATAGCCCCACATAGTAACTTTACAGGACATAAACTTACCCGGTCAATGACTCCAAATTCTTTAGCTTTTGGTGCATCCATGTAATATGGCCTTCTCATCACGTTAGCCACAGTCTCCACGGAATAAATAACAAGTCAAAACCATTTTTTATCAGCGAAAAAGTTTCTTCCTTAAAAGTTATGAAGCGAAAGATATGTTTCCCACTCACATTCCCAGTGTGCTTTGATAGCAGTCCCACAAGTATATCCCTGCTTGTTATGACCTGCAATTGCAACCAGGAACGTGAGAGATGTGTTTAAACTAAATTTTTCTTCACCTCAAGGTTAATATTTCGTGCCAAATGCTCAAGTGAGAAACATAGGGATGAATGTATAAGCAAAACATCATGAACATATCTCAGTTGAAATTAGATTTCCAGAATACAAGGTGTACATATGGAGTAACAAACCACTTTGGCACAAATCAGGACATCACTGGCAGGCATCAACCCGGAAGAAGGCACACGAGGCTGCTGGATCATTGCTGCAACATACCGTTCCAAACATTTGAGAATCTCTTATTATCAAAAGTATAGTAGTCTCAATATACGTCTTTCATCTAAGCACTAAAGATATTCCATTGTTCTGTAATTAATTACTAAGAATAATAATCTGAGAACATCACATCGTAATCTTCCCTAAGATAATGATTTCGCCTTAACTCAATACAGTACATCGAGTACTAAACTCAAATCAATAAAATCGATACTTCCTTTTCCCCAAATCATTCCCTATTAGGTTTCCGATCCTAGCCACTCAAGCGAAATGCAAAGCTCATGTTTCCACGCATACAAACATGAAAAGCGTAAATGGTGAACTTACAGAGACAGATGAAGAAGACAGAGGAGAAGCACGAGTTGGAGGAGGAAATTGGCGGCTCTGAGAATGTAAGGATTCCCAATTACTTGGTGAAAGGTAAAGCTCCTCCACTTTGAGCTTCTCCAGAAGCGAATCAATGCTCGTCGCCACCGTCATTATTTATCAATGGAGGAGAAAGTGAGAGATCGTCTTGTTCGCCTGAGCTTGTAGAGTTTGTCAGCTTCGTCGGAGAACTCGACAGCGCCGTCAAATCCGCCGGAGAACTCGCCAGAGCCGTCAAATCTGCCGGAGAACTTGTCAGCGTCGTTGGATTTGATCGCCGTCGAATTCAAAATCAATCTGGGGAACTCTCAGATTTGGAATTGGGGGGAAAATAGAGTAATTTAGATTTAATTATTCAGGGGTATAATGGTATTTTGTCTATTAAAATTTTAATGGTAAAGTTGGTTAAGTTATAGATGAAATGTGGTATTAGGAAAGTGGTATTAGTGACAATTTCCCTAAAAGTTTTGTGTTAGTAAAAAAAACCTTTAAAACCCGGTCTGTAACGGTCGCAAGAATAATTTACATCATTTTCTATCTCCAGTCAAGCTTTAAGCACAAGTGCATAAACCTTTTTCAAAACCGCACATCACTAATATTAGATTATCTTTTTCTCAAAATTTTAGTTGGGAGAATTAAAGGGGATAATATTGCTCAAAAACAAGAGAGAGGAGAGAGAAGTGAAACTCTCTCTTTAGTCTCTCCCCCTCCCACCGTAAACCCTAAGCCGCCACTTCATCTTCTGCGCTTTTAGGCGGCCGACGGCACCTCTCGCCGTTGGTCTCCCTCTCCTGTCGACCGGTATTCGTTTGTCATTGCCTTCCACCCTCTGCTATCTCTTCCTTTGTCTCTCCTCTTTGCTCAGTGTGTCTGGGTCCTATGAGATTTTCTCCACCGGATCTAACTGAAATCGAAGGGTCTTTGCTTTCTCTGGACCACCAGCGAGGCGAGACGGGTCGGTGATGGCTCTGGCTGGATCTACTCTTAGTCGTCGACTGCGCTTGGATCTGGGTCAGATCTGAGATCCGAGATCCGCCAGAAGCTTTGACGCGTCGCTGCCGTCCACGCCTCTGCTCCTCCTACTCGCCCCAGTCTGTCTATTCTATCACTTAGCTCCAGGGTTTGTGTAGAGCTCCTCCTCTCTTTGAGTGAAAGGTGGTTGTGAGGCGCACCACCGAGGACCTCTGTTTCTGTAGCTCAAAGTACAGCTTCCATGGTGTTCCTCAGCGAATGGTTAGCTCCCATTTCCTGCTTTCATCGTCTTCTACCAGGGTCTAGAGGACAACCCTCGACGTCGACGTCTCTCGTGGAAAGAGCGATGCTTTCTTTCACCGTCAGGTCACCTGCTTCAAGGAGTTCTGTGCTCCTTCTGTGCTTCATTTCCCGTTCCAAAGCTCCCGGTCGATTGCGATATGTAACCCTGCTGTCTCCGCCGCATCTTCTGTGTCGCACAGCGGAATGAGGGGCCAAAACGACTGACTGCGCTTGACCGCGATCTTCATCTTCAGTGGTGTAACAACGGGTTTACACTCCACCATCTTCTGTGTTAACTTGGGCTTGCTTGTCGACGTCCTCCTACAGCGGAGCTCCGGGGCGTGAGCCAGGCGCTTCCGTCGATGCCTGCTAGGAACCACTTCGGTGAGGCTCGATCGATCTCGCCTTCAGGCTATTCTCTTGCTCTGCGTTTCAAACCAGTAGAACATGAAGCGCTTTGGTATGGGTGTTCAAAATGTTGTCTTTGTGCTTCAATGTAATATTCACTTTCACCCAAGCCATTGTTTGGGTTGCTTGGCCTTAATCTTTGTAGGTTCTTTGGGGTTTTTTTAAACCTTTTGCGGTCCCTTAAACCTGATAAGCTGAAAAGCATCTCTTGGTTTCAATGTTTTATAACTTGTAACCGGATCTTCATTATATTTTTAATGATATTTATCCTTTAGAAAAAAAAAAAATTTAGATTATCAATATTCCGATTTCTTTCATTTTTTTTTAATGTCATTTTGCGCATGAGTTGCATACAACATTTTTCTTCGCTTTTATTGGTTAGACAATTTCTGTGTGATTGAGAACTAAAGAACGATATTCTTTCGCTTTCTTGTCTATAACCGAAAAGTGTTGAATATCGCCACCATGTGATAAATACACTATCTAAACAATTGTACCTAACTCGTACAAAAATACAATATATAGTAAATTATTTGCCACCTAGCCACTCACTCTCCTCATCAGGCACCACTGTCCCACTCAGGTTCTCTCTCTCTCCACGTGATAAATACATTTTCTAACAATTGTACCTAACTTGTACCAAAAATGGCAATATAAAGTAAACTATTCGCCACTCACACTGCTCGTCAGCATATTTACTCTCAATTGCTTCCTTCTCAAGAAGATTTGAATCAATCAGTACACGATGGCCCTAAATGTGGAAGCTAAAGGCGGAAATGGAGGGAAACAATGGGATGATGGATTCAATTATGAGTGTGTAACAAAGTTACATGTACGAGGTGGTCGTGAAGGCATTCAGTTCATAAAGTTTGAGTATGTCAAAGCTGGAGAAACAACAGTTGGACTAATCCATGGTGTCTCGGATCGTTGTGGTCTGACACAGACGGTATGAAAACGTTTCTTGAAAAATATATCTGACCCAACTCCCGTCTCTTAAAAAAAAAAAAAAAAACTCCCGTCTCTTATTCCGATACCATTGGCACAACATTCTTTTTTATTTGATCACTTTTATTATTATTTTATTTACAGAAATATTTTTAAATAACTATAAAACATTTTGGAAAATTGCCACAAATACTACCTTCATATCACCACTTTTCATGTTTACACTAACCACTTTAACCATCACTTTTAATGAAGGTATAAAAAACAATTATGCCCGTAAAGTTAACTAATTTAGACTTAGAGTTTAGAGTTGAAGGATGAAATATGATTTTTAAAATGTGAAATTTAAGATTATAATAAATATATAAATAAATAATTAAAAATAAAAAAGAAATTCAAAAAATAATTTTAAACATAATTTTCGATTTACAAAAGAAATTTTGAAAAAAATAAAAAAAAATTTAAAAAAATTTATTAAAAAGTTTGAATTTGAAAAAGTATAATTCGAAAACATAAAACAAAAATATATATATTTTTTTAATTTTTTATTATTATTTATTTAAATAATGATTTATTATACTTATAGATAACAAAGGTATAAGAATCTTTTGTCACTTAATGAATAATGTATTTTTGAAAATATCTATTTATTGGTGGTAAACATAAAAAATGGTACCATGAAAGTGGTAAACATAAAATTTTTCCAAACATTTTTTATTTTAAAAGAACACATAAATTTTTTTAAAGAAATAAGTATTCATTAACAAACGACAATCTTACCTCTAATTATAACTAATTAATTAATTAAATATATTAAAAGCTTTTCTAAAAATTAAATATTTAGAAATAAAAAAATTCAAATTATAAATAAAAAAAATATTGATGTTTGAGTTTAGGTTTAGTGATTATAATTAAAATTAATATTTAGAACTTGGGGCTAAGGTTAGAGTTTAAGATAGTTTTTTTTTTTTTTTGCTTTAACTTTGAGTTTAAGATAGTTTAGCATTTTTCTTGTTTTTTTTCCAACAAAAGACGCATTTTTCTTGTTTAATGAATGTTATTTAGAGAATTTTACTCCTTGTATTGTTATTTTTGTGACAAATATTTTTAGTGTTATTGATGGTATTTGTCATTTTATTTATGTAGTTCGAGATTAACCATTTGGAAAAGGAACATCTGATATCTGTAGGGGTTACTGCAATGAATCGACTGGTGTGACACATTCGCTTCAGTTTGTAACTAACCTGAAGACTTCTGATCTCATGGGTTACGATGAGGGTACTAAGTTTTTGTTTTTTTTTGTTATTATACAGGGGTATCATGGGCTATCCTGGCTCTACATAAGTGGTTGTCACGTCCTCAGTCTCTGACAATGCCGAAATGTTAATTCTTCTGTGGTCGGAATTCGAACCCTGGTGGCTTCACCGTAATGAACTATTTGCTTTCAAATTAATCACCAACAGACCACAAACCAGAGGGTACTAAATTTTCACTAAGAGCCAATGGCAAAAAAATTATTGGATTTCATGGGTTTGCTAAGAAGAATCGCAACTGTCTTAGAGCATATTTCATTGAGATAATTCATTAGGCTGTCTGTTAGAGTAATATTTTTTAGCATTTCTCTTAATTCTTCCTTGTGTTTGTCCATATCGATCCTCCCCCCCTCCCCCCCCTTCTTTTTTAATCTTCCTACTCTAATTATATTTGTCGGTTGTCTATCGTTAAACCCTTTTATTTTTTTTCTGAAATGATTTCCTAAGTCTTCTATCGTTATACACTTGTTATTTTCTATTTCTTTTATTTTCTCGTTTAATCATTTTATTTTTTCTAATTGCTTATTATTTAACTGTTTGTAATTTTTTATTTTTTCTTCAAGCTCTTCATTCTACTGTTTTAGTCGTTCTAAATCGTTATCCTGTTTTTCTTCTATTTTTTGTATTTTTTCTAGTACTATTTTTATTTGATCTCCAAGTTTTTCTCTCATAATTTTTCAGTTAATTTATTAATGGTTTCTGTTAGTTTTTTTACTGTTATTAATACGTCATCCAATTCTTGTAATTTGTCAAGTTTATCTAGTATTTCTATAACTTTTTTTTATTTCAGAAATATTTTTTGCATTTCTTCAACATGTTTAGTTGACTCTATAATTTTATCTAGTTTTTTTTGCACTATTCTATTTATTTAATTTGGTTTATTGATATGTTACTAATTATTTCGGTTTGGTTGACTAGTATTCCACATATTATTCTCATCGAATGACAAATTTTATGATCTTCTTTTATGTTTGCTCCCATCGTATATTCAGTGTTTTCCATCATATTTCTTTCTAATGGTATAATTTTTTCTTTATAGGGTATTCCCGGTATAGAGTATAACTCGGGGTGATATTCGATAGTTTGATCTATAAATTCATCCGTTTTTATAAATTTATCAGTTTTTATATTATTTTGATTTCTTCAATTTTTTTGGTTTTTAGCTTTCCTCCCGCTTCTAAGTATTCTAATGCTCGTCCTTTATTCTTATTTATAACTGCACATAATAATTTTATATGCTCTCGTTTCTGTTCATAAGTTTTTCAATTTTATTACTATCTTTATCAGAGTTTGATGGC
Organism: Brassica oleracea var. oleracea; assembly: GCF_000695525.1. Lineage (NCBI taxonomy): Eukaryota > Viridiplantae > Streptophyta > Magnoliopsida > Brassicales > Brassicaceae > Brassica > Brassica oleracea. Next base: position 9,940,066 of record NC_027753.1, read on the forward strand.
TCTGATACCAATTTTTCTTACTAATTTTCATCAATTTTTTCTTACAATCTTGACTCTGTTTTTTCCATAGTTTATTATCTAATGTTATTATAGATCGATCTAATTTATTTAATTTATGATTAATTTGTTGTAACTCATATGAACTACTAATTAATTTTCTTCTTTCGTTGTAGGTTCTGTTTATAGCTATTCTTAATCTAGTAAAGCTAGGCTCAAAAATTTTAACTGTGGAGTATATGTCATATTTATTTGATCACTTATATTTTTATTTGGTATAAACCTTACAATAGTTGTTTCTTTAAACAAGTTTTCAAGATATATATCATTCTTGTTTGCAAATTCGATACTCTGTGCAGATGATGATAAGGCGTATCCAACAACATGCGTAATTGATAGCGAATGATCTCCGTCTTCCATAAGATCATGTCTTTGGAAATCGTAGATAATTTCGATTGAATTGTTAAGGTTTTTTTGTTGTAAATGAGATATCGTATTGACAAACTACGTTAAATTTAACAACTGAGTGTTTTAAATTGCTACATACTATTCCGATTATTTTATCGTTTTCGTCCTGAATTCTATTGTCGGTTACCACTAATCTAATTGGGGAATCGATATTCCTTTTAAATGTTGACCTTACTATTATTTGAATTGTTCCTATGTGTATATGAGATATTTTTTCTTGATGAGTCAATTTCATTTTACTTATCTTTCCGTTTATGGCTTTAGACAAATTACTGGTAATGTGAATTCACCGGGAGTCGATTCAATTGGTAAGAGAAATTCTCATATGAATTTTCTGAATTATAATATATTTTTTCTTTTAAATATTTCTGATAACCTATTTCTATGTACACCTTGATCACTTTTAATGTTATTTTTTCTTCCTTTTTTAAGGTTTTTGATTTTTGATCCTTGGATTAATATATCTTTTTCAAAAAAATTATTTGTATCGATGCTACTAATGTAATCTAATAAGTGATTTTGTACTATGTTCTGAGTTTCTTCGTTATCAGACATACCTGGAATGAGCTAGAGTTGGATTTTTGTTGGTTGTAATGGTCGCCTGAATTTGATTGAACTTCTTTGATTCTCGGGTGTTTTTAATTTTATTTTTTATGAGTTTTTAAAGTGAAAAACTGCTATTCAGAAGGTTTAGGCCTTCAACAGTTAGAGCTTTTCAGAGAAAAGTTTTCTCAACTCTTTAAAACGAAACTTGTTCGATTTTTTTTTTCACTTCACTCTTTACAAGAGAGGTTCACACACCTATTTATACTACATATGAGATAAGGACATGACTATTTTGCAGAATAAAGATAGACGCGTGTAGGCCTGGGCATCCGGGTCTTCGGGTCGGGTATTGTCGGGTCCGGGTCCTTCGGGTCCTAGCAATTTAGACCCATATAGGTACCTATAACTTTTCGGGTCGGTTTTGGGTCGGGTTTTGTCGGGTCCGGGTCGGTTCGGGTCTATAATTTCAATACCCGTAAAATATCCAAGATTTTTGGGTATATTTCGGATCCGGGTCGGTTCGGGTATTTAGGACCCGAAATACCCGAACTGTACCCGAAAACTCTAAAAATACCCGGATAACCCAAAAATACCCAAATATTTATCCAAAATTAGACCCGAAAACCCAAAACATACCCGAATTTTACCTGAATACCCAAATTATATTTTCTAAAAATCTAAAATTTCACCAAAAACCTACAATTATACCCGAAAATCCAAACCCGAAACTTTAAAAAAAATCCAAAATACCAAAAATATACCCAATCACCCAAATATACCTAGTATATACAATTATTTGCGGGTACTTCGGGTACCCGAACGGGTCTCGGGTAGGACCCGGACCCGAACCGAGATCCGCGGGTCCAAAAAAAAAAGACCCAATAGGGACTTAGCATGGACCCGGACCCGGACCCGAACCTGTATTTTCGGGTCGGTTCTGGTTCGGGTCTTCGGGTCCGGGTAAAATGCCCAGGCCTAGACGCGTGGCTCATTATTGTCCACTCTTACAAAGATTTCGTGTGGAATCTTATTTTTTCACTTTATTTATGTATGTAGCTATATTAGGTTTACATTTTTCACGTGATTATTGTCGGACTTCTACATTTTGTTGATTGTGTCTTCAATTATTGGTTCCCCAGTCATGTCTTCTTCTTCAATTACTTCATCCTCCGGTCCTTCGTCTTTGGTTCCGCAGATTGCGCATGTGTGTGGTTCTCCAAGTTTAACTTCGAACTGTGATTTTCTAAGTAGCTCACACATTAGATGATGATATTTTAAACATTTGATGAAAATATTTTCCCATATTCTGAAAACGAATGGGCTTGTTTGTTCTTTAATCGTTGTTTCTTCAGTTGCTAGGGTGAGTAGTAACGTTGAATCACTTTTGTAATTAAGACGATGGTTATTGCTTTGGTAAAGGATTTTTCTGAGCATTCCGATTGTTAACTCGGCATCTACTCGAATCCTGTCTTCGCTACTATATTCAATGTTTGCTGGGTCATCCTTTGTTGGATACTGCCCATTTCTTACTCCTATAATAATTACCTTCGATGATGGACAACTAACTCCTGATTCTCTTGTTTATGTTATTTGGAACTCTGGGTAGTTGTTGTAGTACTGCATGAATACTTCTTTATTTTTTGCATATCTGGTGAAATACTGAGAGACGGCTGTTTTTAGGCCTTGGGGGAAAAATTGAGTTGTTGTTCAGGGTTTTGGATATAGAGTGTTTCGATAAGTCGAAAACTATGTAGATTTATGGTGGTTATTTGGCTTGCTTCAGGTAAGACAATAGCTTTTGGGCCTAAGCCTTGATGGTTTTTCGGGTAGATGTGTTTGTATTTGGTGTTCTCTGGATCGTTATTTATTTCATTGAATTTTTCGAGAAATTTTTCAAGGGTAGGTTTTATTTGATTTTGTACTTCTTTTGTTCTGGTAATTTTTGCGATGGGTGTCATTTTAATTGTTGGTTGCATATTTCCTCCCCCACCAAGAAGTAGGCGATCTTTGAATGAATTTTCAATTGATTTATTTTTTTTGCTTGATTCTTCGAGGGCTCGCTTGGCTTTTAGGTGGACTTTCTGGTAGGATTATAGTTTCACTCGAATCAGTCATCCAAAACTTAAAACCTAAAAACCAAACCCAAAACATAATCCTATCAGAAAGTCCACCTAAACGCACAGTCACTAAAAAACCCCACAAATTCTATGTCATCTTTAACGGACCATTGAAGGGAATCTACGACGAATGGCACAAAGAAACCCAATTTATAACATGCAAAAACATTATTCATCAGAGCTACCCAACAATCGACGAAGCCTAAATTGGGCTAGAATTCGTCGATTGTTGATTGTTGGGTACCTCTGATGAATAACGTTTTTGTCTGTTATAAATTGGGATGCTTTGTGCCATTCGTCGTAGATTCCCTTCAATGGTCCGTTGAAGATGACATACAATTTGTGGGGTTTTTATTGACTGTGCTTCTAGGTGGACTTTCTGGTAGGATTATAGTTTCAGCGTTTTGGGTTTGATTTTTAGGTTTTAGGTTTTGGATGACTGATTCGGGTAAAACTATAATCCTATCAGAAAGTCCACCTAAAAACCAAGCGAGCCCTCGAAGAATCAAGAAAAAAAAATCAATTGAAAATTCATTCAAAGATCGCCTACTTCTTGGCGGGGGAGGAAGTATGCAACCAACGACTAAAATGACACCCATCGAAAAAATTCCAACCATCGCAAAAATTACCGGAACAAAAGAGGTCAAAATTTCTCGGAAATTTCAATGAAATAAATACCTATCCAGAAAACACCAAATACAAACACATCTATCCGAAAAAGCATCAAGGATTAGGCCCAAAAGCTATTGTCTTACCTGAGCAAGCCCAATAACCACCCTAAATCTACATAGTTTGGGGCTTATCGGACTTATCGAAACACTATATCCAAAACCCTGAAAAACAACTCAATTTTTTTCCCAAAGGCCTAAAAACAGCCGTCTCTCGGTATTTTACCAGATATGCAAAAAATAAAGAAGTATTCATGAAGTACTACAGCAACTACCCGGAGTTCCAAATAACAGAAATAAGAGAATCAGGAGTTAGATGTCCATCATCGAAGATAATTATTATAGGAGTAAGCAATGGGCAGTATCCAACAAAGGACGACCCAACAAACATTGAATATAGTAACGAAGACAGGATTCAAGTAGATGCCGAGTTAACAATCGGAATGCTCAGAAAAATCCTTTATCTAAGCAACAACCATCGTCTTAATTACAAAAGTGATTCAATGTTACTACTCACTAGAGCAACTGAAAAAACAACGATTAAAGAACAAACAAGCCCATTCGTTTTCAGAATATGGGAAAATACTTTCATCAAATGTTCAAAATATCATGTTTGAGCTACTTAGAAAATCACAGTTCGAAGTTAAACTTGGAGAACCACACACATGCGCAATCTGCGGAACCAAAGATGAAAGACCGGAGGATGAAGTAATTGAAGAAGAAGACATGACTGGGGAACCAATAATTGAAGACACAATCAACAAAATGTAGACGTCCGACAATAATCACGTGGAAAAATGTAAACCTAATACAGCTACATACATAAATAAAGTGGAAAAAATAAGATTCCACACGAAATCTTTGTAAGAGTGGAGAATAATGAGCTACACGTCTATCTTTATTCTGTAAAATAGTCATGTCCTTATCTAATATGTAGTATAAATAGGTGTGTGAACCTCGCTTGTAAAGAGTGAAGTGAAAAAAAAAATCGAACAAGTTTCGTTTTAAAGAGTTGAGAAAACTTTTCTCTGAAAAGCTTTAACTGTTGAAGGCCTAAACCTTCTGAATAGCAGTTTTTCACTTTAAAAACTCATAAAAAAATTAAAAACACCCGAGAATCAAAGAAGTTCAATCAAATTCAGGCGACCATTACAACCAACAAAAATCCAACTCTAGCTCATTCCAGGTATGTCTGATAACGAAGAAACTCAGAACATAGTACAAAATCACTTATTAGATTATATTAGTAGCATCAATACAAATAATTTCTTTGAAAAAGATATATTAATCCAAGGATCAAAAATCCAAAACCTTGAAAAGGAAGAAAAAATTACATTAAAAATGATCAAGGTGTACATAGAAATAGATTGTCAAAAATATTTATAAGAAAAAATATATTATACATCAGAAAATTCATACGAGAATTTCCCTTACCAATTGAATCGACTTGCGGTGAATTCACATTACCAGTAATTTTGTCTGAAGCCATAAACGAAAAGATAAGTAAAATAAAATTGAGTCATCAAGAAAACATATCTCATATACACATTGAAACAATTCAAATAATAGTAAGGTCAACATTTAAAAGGAATATTGATTCCCCAATTAGATTAGTAGTAACTAACAATAGAATTCAGGACGAAAACGATAAAATAATCAGAATAGTATATAGCAATTTAAAACACTCAGTTGTTAAATTTAACGTAGTTTGTCCCATTAACAACAAAAAAACCTTAACAATTCAATCGGAATTATCTACGATTTCCAAAGACATGATCTTATGGAAGACGAAGATCATCCGCTATCAATTATGTATGCTGTTGGATACGCCTTATCCTCATCTGCACATAGTATCGAATTTGCAAACAAGAATGATAGATATCTTGAAAACTTGTTTAAAGAAATATACCAAAGAAAAATATAAGCGATCAAATGAATAGTACATATACTCCACAATTAAATTTTTTGAGCCTAGCTGTAATGGATTAAGAATAGCTAGAAACAGAACCTACAACGAAAGAAGAAAATCAATTAGTAGTTTATATGATTTACAACAAATTAATCATAAACTAAATAAATTAGATCGATCTATAACAACATTAGATAATAAACTATGAAAAAAATCAGAGTCAGAATTGTAAAAAAAAATTGATGAAAAATTGTAAGAAAAAATTGGCATCAGAGTCATCAAACCCCAATAAAGATAGTAATAAAATTAAAAAACTAATGAACAGAAAGGAGAGCATATAAAATTATTATGTGCAGTTATAAATAAGAATAAATGACGAGCATTAGAATACTCATAGGAGGAAGAAAAGCTAATAAAAAAATTGAAGAAATCAAAATAATAGAAAAACTGATAAATTTATAAAAATGGATGAATTTATAGATCAAACTATTGAATATCACCCCGAGTTATACTCTATACCAGAAATACTCTATAAGGAAAAAATTATACCATTAGAAAGAAATCTGATGGAAAACACTGAATATACGATGGGAGCAAATGTAAGAGAAGATCATAAAATTTGTCATTCGTTGAGAATAATATGTGGAATACTAAACAACCAAACCGAAATAATTAGTAACATATCAATAAACCAAATTAAATAAACAAAATAGTGCAAGAAAAACTAGATAAAATTATAGAGTGAACTAAACCTGTTGAAGAAATACATAAAAATATTTCTGAAATAAAAAATAATATAGAAATACTATATGAACTTGACAAATTACAAGAATTGGATGACGTATTAATAACAGTAAAAAAACCTAACAGAAACCATTAATAAATCAACTGAAAAATTATGACGGAAACAGTTGGAGATCAAATAAAAATAATACTAGAAAAAATACAAAAAGAAAATCAAGATAACGATTTAGAACGACTAAAACAACAGAGAAGAGCTTGAAGAAAAGATAAAAAAATTACAAACAGTTAAATAATAAGCAATTAGAAGAAATAAAAAGATTAAACGAGAAAATATAATAATTAGAAAATAACAAGTGTATAACGATAGAAGACTTAGAAAATCATTTTTGAAAAAGTATAAAAGGGTTTAACGATGGGCAACTGACAAATATAATTAGAGTAAGAAGATTAAAAAAAAAAACAATGGCAAGAAAATCATTGGATTTCATGGGTTTGCTAAGAAGAATCTCAACTCTCTTGGAGCATATTTCATTAGGATGCCATCAACCAAATCAGCAATGCAAGGTGGTCAAACTACAGGTGTAAGTTATGACGATGGCGGCGACTATGATGGTGTAAGAAAAGTTTATGTTACAACGGAGGGCACTGCGACTAGGCATATTAAGTTCGATTACGACAAAGCTGGCAATGAGCAAAATCGTGAGCGAGGGTGAAGATCGGAACACAACATGAGGTTTAACATTTGTTTTTTTTTTGCTAAAAAGGTTTGACATTGGTTTCAACTTGACATGTTTCAATACTAAATTAGTTCTATTAATAAATTATTATCTATTATTTTAGTTTACGATCAATCATCCACATGAATATATCACATCAGTGGAGCGCTGTTACACAACCATACAACTGTATTGTCCTTACGTCATTGACTTTCAAAACATCAAAAGGGAGAACCTCTTCAACGATTGGACCAGTGACTGGTACCAAGTTCGTGCTGAAGAGCTAAGGAAATGCTACTGTTGGGTTCCATGGACGGGTGGGTTCATGTGTTGATAGCATTGGTGCATATTTCTCTCAGTTGCTTCCTTCTCAAGAAACAGGTACTCATGCTTTAATAGAGTTGATGGAAATGATCTGGCCTATACACGTAAGATTAGTCAAAATGAGTCATTACAACTCTTTAAAGAATACTTGAAAAATAACTGGAAGTGAGCAGCTTTGTTGCCTGTCATAAGCTTCGTCATTATCAACTTTTTGACAAATTAAAAAAAATAAAAAATTCCTGACTTCACCGTTAAAGAACACAAACGAGTATTTTGCGTACGTACCATTGTTTTTTTCTTATATCATCCAAGAACCCGCGAGGAAGCATTGTTGAACCCAGCGAAGAGAAAGCGACAAAGACAAGAGGAGACATATTTTATCTTCGTATGGGTTTTTCTTGTAAAGATTAGATTTTGTTTTTGAAGGGATCCTTTTCAATTTGTATCTTTTAGTGTCTATAAAGATCCAGACGTTTCCTCGTCTATTTCCTGCAGATAACCTAAGAAAATTGTGACAACCCACTTGAGGTCGGTGCCCTGCAGGACTGTGAGCCGGATTCCGAGTGAGCGGGATGGGTTGTCACATAAAAAGTCGTGACTAATCGTCGGATAATTCAACAACAACCCGTCACGCGCAAAGAAATACTTTGACTTGATGAGAATAAAGAGGAATGGTGGAGTTTATTATACAGAAGAAGGAAAATGAGGTAGGTTTTCTAAACTTCCAATGTGGGACAAAATAAAATAAAAAGAGGATTTTGGGTTTTAATTAAAAAAACAAATGAGCTTTCCCACATTGGATCACGGTCGTTACAAAAATATTATTATTTGAAAGAGAAAAAGAGAGAGATTGAGAAGATGTTGGAAGGAAAAGCAATGGTGGAAGGTTCAGATATGCCAGTTAAGATGCAAGTTCAAGCAATGGCTTTTGCCTCTCAAACTCTTGATCTATTTGATGTCATTTACTGTAAATACATAGCTGGCCACATCAAGAACGTACCTTTTTTTTCTTACTCGGTCATAAATACGTTGTCACCATAAGTCAATTTGTAGTGGTCTAATGGTTAAAATTTTCACTCAAATGAGAATTAATTGCTCCAGTGCTCCTAAAAAAAAAGTATTCTCCAGTACTCTTTTTTTTTTAATGATTTATTAAATCTTTATTTAAATAGGAAAATTTGGTAAAAGACAACGAAACCAAGAGAAACTTAAATAATTTCAATTCTACCTAGTACCATCCAAACCCGAACCCAATACCGACCCAACAAAATCAGATACCCACTTCCAGAAAATGAAATATCGAATACATTTCCCCTTTCTTCTCCTTATTGGTTGAAAATTGAGGTTGAAAAGTAAAGTAATAAATGAACTTGTAAAAAGAATAATAAGAGTAAGGTTTCAATGTCTCTAACTCATTTCTCCCTGTCTCGACCGTTCGCCTTTTTCTTGAAATTATGAAAACCCTACTCAATCGCGAGTCCTCAATCGAGAATCAAAACCCAAATAATGTTGAATCGAGACGATCCAAAGGCGAAAGAAGACAGCTCAAGTAATGTAGGAGGAGAAGAAACGGCGATGGTTTCAGAATAAGAATCAGGAGAAGCAAGTAAGGATGAAGCAAACCCAAGCACCATCGACAAATCTGTCTCCCCGGAAACCGAGCAAAGTCCCCGAGATGCAGATGAAAGCGAAGAAAATGCAAGTGAGAAAGAGATGGAATCTAGTGATAAAGAGGAAGAGAAGGAATCAAGTGAAGTAGAAGAAGACAACGAAGGAGAAAAGGAAGTCGGAGAAGAAGAAAAGGAAGCCGGAGACGAAGAAAAGGAAGTCGGAGAAGAAGAGAAGGAACCCAGAAAAAAGAGAAGGAGCTGGCCAAAGAAGGAGATGAAATGGAGCCCTGAAGAAATGACGAAGAAGCTGATAAAAGGACGATCCAATCAGTACGAGAACATGAAGCGCATGCAAAGGAGGTAAGTATTCAAATAGGAGAACATGAAAATGAGTCGAGTTAGTGTAATATTGAGAAACAAAGTAAAAGTTGTAGTGTGTTGATGACTTTGTAAATCTAAGTTGAACTTCAACAATATAGATGTACAAACTTTGTGAAACCAAGAAAAACTTCAACTTTATGATTGCTTAACTAAGTCCAAGTTTGTGAAACTTTAAGTTGATGGTCGTAAGATGTTGTTCGTGATCCGATTTTCACTTGAGTGCAGATTGTAGATGACGAAGAAGAAGGCATGCAACCGCTGAAGGAGCACTTTCCTTCAAGTCAGTATCAAAAGTCTTTAAAGCTTTCAGGAAAATGTTACATTGACACGGCGATAAGAAATATACAAACGATCCTGAAAAAGAATGAGGTGGAATAGTTCATAGAGCACCCACACTTCCAACATTTCTTCCATATTAAAAACCGAAAGCAGAAGTGGATGGGAATGTGGCTTCTCGTTTTGCGATCAGCTTGTGTAGCGAAGAAGTATGAGTTATGGTTTATCGTTATGGCGTCCCAATCCGATACTCTCTCAGAGAATTCAGACTCATTTCTGGACTATACTGCCATGAGTATCTCCCCAACCATGAGAGGTTGGGTGGTACAACATTCATGAACAAGTATTTTGGAGGGAAAAGGGTTAAATATGCTGACCTAGAGAAGCAGATGTTGGCAATGAAATCAAAGCCATCTCAGGATCGTCTAAAGATGGCCGCTCTGTACTTCTTAGCCAGTATCCTCGTCGGAGGCCGAAAGAGTGGAGAGGGAGTATCACCTGTGGACAGTTTCATCCAGACTGTTGTTGATGACCTAGATGCGTGTGTAAAGTTCCCTTGGGGGCGGTATGCATTCGAACATAACTTGAAGGATGTCTCTAGCTTCTTGGAGAAATGCAACGGGGTTGTGCCGACGAGTTGGGTTCTTACAAGCTTTCCTATTCCTTTGGAGGTATTCTTAAGCTCACTTGTACTTAGTTGTCTTATTGTTAATTTGATGGTAATGTCTTTTTGTTGTGTGTTCGTAGTTGTTGGACTTTGAGGCAATTCCAAGCTTGAGGAACCATTTCCGAGAAAGTGTGAATGGTGCATGCCCTGGTTGCCCGCGGATGTGCAAGATGCAGTACAAACGCAAAGGTGGAACCAAGGCATTCGGTTTGAATGCAGTGAACGTGAATCTTGGTGATAGTAAGGTAATTGATGTTTTCTGTGTAGTCGAAACAAGAAGAAGAGACTTATGAAAACTTGGTGAAACTAAGGTAAGTAATGTTTTATGTGTATTTGGCACAGGATATTGCGAGTATCTTGGTAGAAACAGCGGTTGAGAAGGAACTTCTGGAAAGCATAGGGATGGGCAAGGAAAGTTGCTGGGCCGATGATAACGATGATGCAACAGTCGATCGTCGGACCAAGATAATACAGAAAGGGAAGAAACAAGTTTTCTTTGAAGAACAGTTCGACATCGATTTTGCGGCTCGTACAGCTCAGGTTGAAGGTCCCACCATTCCTGCTATTGGAGGAGGATCCAATAATGCAGAATCTGGATAGACTGATGCATATTCGGTGGAGGCTCCTGGAGTTGAGGCTTTAAAAGCGATGGAAGGTTGGCTTATGAATGCAATCTCGGATGGTATGAAGGAAGTGAACAAAAAAGTCAGGTCATTGTCTAACCGGCTAACTCTTGTAGAAAACGAAGTGAAAAGTCTTAGGGTGAGTGTTCCCGGAATGAGTGAACTGCTGTCGGAAGGGGAAGGTGATAATCCGTCGGAGGAAGATGGTGGTGATACTCCGTCGGAGGAAGATGGTGATGATACTCCATCGGAGGAAGATAAAGATGGTGGTTCTAAGGATGATAGTGTTCTCGCTATTGTAAACCAAGTGCAGAGTGAACATGGTAATGGTGATGATGACATGGATGATACTGCAGAGATGTCTGCAGCGGCTGAGAAGCTCGAGATTGAGATACTTGAGAAGACAAATACTGAGAAGAAGAAAAAGAAGAGGGTGAGAAAAGATGATGGAAAAGAATTACTTCCTTCGAAAACGCCAAAGGTTTGCGATAAGGCGAGGAGTCCCATTTGGACAAGAGGCCAGAAGATGGAGGAGGCAGGTCACAAGGATGCAGCCCAGAAGAAGGACGCCAAGCAGAAGGCAGGTGAAAAGAAGCAGACAAAGGAGGCAGCTGAGAAGGAGGCAGCAGCTGAGAAGAAGGCAACAGCTTAGAGGGAGACAGCAGCTGAGAAGGAGGCAGCCCAGAAGAAGGCAGGCAAGAAGAAGAAGACAAGTAAAAAGAACAAGAAGCCAAAGAAGGGAGGTAAGAAGACGTTGTGAAATCCGTGTGTGGTTGTTTTAATAATGTCACAAGTAATCAGTTGAACTCAATTTGGTTTGTATGACTTTTTTGAATTCCCCTATGATTTTCTTATTTGTTGTTGAAGACTTATGTTGTTTGAGACTTTCTGGTTTGTTGTTGAAGACTTGTGTTATTTCTAGAACTGTTTAGAGTAGGTGAAACTTTTCAAAGTTTCAGTTTCAGTTTCATCTTCGTCAACTTTGTGAAACTAAAATAAATCGTAACTGCGTAAAGTAGGTGAAACTTTTCAAAGTAAGGAAATGAGCAAGTAGGGGAATAAGCAAGTATGAGAAACTGTGTAAAGTTAAACTTTCATCTTAGTCTTACTTCGTTAAACTAACGTAATTCGTGAAAGAGCAAAAATAGCAAGTATGGGAAACTGTGTAAAGTTAAACTTTCATCTTAGTCTTACTTCGTTAAACTAACGTAATTCGTGAAAGAGCAAAAATAGCAAGTATGGGAAACTGTGTAAAGTTAAACTTTCATCTTAGTCTTTCTCGTGGAACTTTGAAATAGATAGTATTCGATAACAACTATTTCATAACATAAGATAATAGGAACATGATCCGATCTCGCAACATCATCCTTAAGAAAATAGCAGAGATATTACACAACGACAACAACAAAAGAAAGACTTGCTAAGCGCCGACGCATGTCGTGGACTGGACGCATGTCGTGGACTGGACGCATGTCATGGACTGGTAGGATTCGGACGGGTAAGCTTATACTTGGGTTCAGCAATCTCTTCAGCCATCACATCCACACGTTTCCTTAACATTTGAACCTCTTCCTGGACACCGAAGACCCATGGTTGACGGAAATGGAAGCCATCATTCTACGCATAAAACCTGAAAGTATCAAAATCTGTACATAAAACCCGAAAGTATCCAAAATTTACCTCGAAATTTTTGCACGTGAAGTATTTTCTCCCTGGTAAAGTGTCAAAATCGGTTTGATCCTTCGGATCCCGTGACACCTCGTTGATGATTCTCCCCCCACAAGGGCATCTGGTCGGAATCCCACACTCGGCATCCGCCACGAAGCCAAGCATGTCGATGTCATCCTTCAAAGCCTTCATCGCTATGTTCTCTTCGTATGGATGAGTCAGAATTCTGAGTATCCGAGTTAGGAAGAAAGAAGAAAGCTCGAGAAGAGAGGGTTCGAAGAGAAATCTGAAATCTCGAGAGAGAAGAGAAATCTAGAGAGAGAGAGTGAATAGTGGATAAATGAATGGGGAAAACAAAAAACAAGGAGTCGATTCGATTCCACATCGATTTTGGGGAGAGTCAAAATTCAAAAAAATGGGTGGGAAAATTCGAAAAGCTGGGCGGGAAAAAGTTTTCGTGCTTATTGTTTCACATATTTTGTAGTTATAGAAAAACCTTTAAAGTTATACTTTTCTGTTTTTCGCAATTGTTTTAGTTTTACTGTCCTTAGATGATTAGTGTTATGGTTATACCAAATATATTATGTTTTCTATATGCATTTCTGATCTGGACATGTACAAATAATTTTGATTTCTTGATATATATAACTTTTCTAATCCCACAATGTAATATCTACGAAAAAACTATATCATAACAATGTATTTCCTCCCCGATTATTAGAAAATGTGATCCAGATATTAAAAATTTCCAGTTAACGTGATCCGGATTTCAGAACTATTAATAAATAACGTGATCTAAAGTGCAAGTAACGTGATCGATAGTGAAATATAAATCATCAATAATATAACGGAAGTTTCACCAAGTTGTACAATCATACAACGCAGTCACGTAACGCAGGTTTCACAAAGTTTTACAAACATGTAGCTCAGGTTTTCACCAAGTTTTACAATAATATAACGTAGGTTTTCACCAAGTATAATATAACGCAGGTTTCACAAAGTTTTCCTTGAGTTCCTTGTGTTCCTTAAGTTGCTTGTGATCCATGTGTACCTTGAGTCCTTTATGTTCCTTGCGCTCCTTAAGTCCCTTGACTCCCTTGTGATCCATGTGTTCCTTTTGTTCCTTGTGTTGCTTGTGCTCCTTGCGATCCTTCTGTTCCATGCGAGCAGTTGAACCAGCGACTCAAATTCCTATTCGGCACATACTTGTTAGGACGGGGCCGCCTTTCTCCTGCCGAAGGAAACCTTTTTTCCCGAGTTCTTCCCTTTTTGTTTCGTAGTCTGGAGGTAAGGGACACTTTTCCTCGACTTCTTTTGGAATGATCCAATCAGACATATGAGGGACTGGATATATAGTCCTTCAATACGCCAAAGCCCACAAACTAATCAAGTAATAATGCGATATTATATCATACATGTCACTCAACTCTGTTGGTCTATCATGCTTCAAACACTTAACGGCAGTGCCTATTGCATGGACACATGGGTATTTATCTATATCAAACATCCTGCAACTGCACGTTTTATTCTGCAAATCCACCAAATAAGTCTTCCCGTCTTTTCCAATAACACTGTATGCATTTTGTTCTCCACTAAAGTAACCAATTTTTGAGATGGCGGTCCGGCTGCTGCATCCTTCCTATGTCTGTTGAACCACTCAGCCATTTTATCAATAACTGTATCAAGCATAGGAAGTAAAGACATCTTTCGTGCCTTTTCAAATAGCGCATTCAAAGACTCCGCACAATTAGAAGTGTCTATGTTGTACCTTGCACCGGGGAAATGACACTTCGCCCATTTTTTGACATCGACAGTTTTATCAAGATACGTAGCACACGATGGATACCTCTCCCTGAACTCTTGATACTGCTGTTCAAACTCAGCCTCTGAATAAACTTGTGCAACTTTCCTGAATTGTTCTGCAACCTCGTCCCTGCCGTATCTGACATGACCTTTCACATTGTGCGATAGATGCCATATACAATACTCATGTTTAGACATCGGATACACTTCAGCAACGACTTTAATGAGACTTGTATTTCTCTCTGAAACGAACACCAATTCCGTCGAATCCGGTATAACAGTTTTCAGCGTTGTGAAAAACCAACTCCAACTTGCATTTTTCACCCCATCAACGACACTAAAAGCTATAGGATAATGGTGACGGTTTGGATCCTGAGCCGTGGCAATAATTAAAACACCACCTTCAACAGTCTTCAGAAAAGTTGCATCCACAGTGATGACTTTCCTCATGTATTCAAACCCTTGAATAGAAGCTCCCAACGCAACAAATAGGTATTTGAACCTTTTGTTTTCATCCAATAACAAACTTGTTTTTGTATTTGGGTTCACCTTCTCTAACATATACAAATAAGAAGGCAATCTTTTGTATCCTTCCTCGGGACTACCACGCAAATCCACAACAACTTGTTGTTTCCCTCTCCAACATGTCGCATACGACACGTCCACACCTAATGTCCTTTGCACCAGACCGACCATGGTTTTCACAGTTGGTGTCTCATATAGTCCGGGATAATCCGTATGCACTATAGCTGCAACACATCTTGGTGTAGGTTTCCTTTTCGTTCCAGTACTTGATGTTGCGCGAGAGCATGAATACATCCCTGTGTATGTTCTAATCGAGAACGCTTCAGAATTCTTTATCTTTGTAGCTCTCACAACCCATTTACAACCCTCAGCTGCTCCTCGACATTTCACCACATATCGACTCTTATCTGAGTTGGCGATACTGATTCCGAAACAGTTCTGTTGTGATGCTCTATCAATAATATCTTTGACAGCTTCTTTACTCGGAAATTCTTGCAACAACTGAAAACCCAAACCATCTTCCCACTCTTTAACCACTGGAATTTCTTTTGCAACACTTGGCAGCTCAATATAGTCGCTAATTGGACGAACACCCATAGATTTATCCACGTCGCACTCATTCTCCACGATGTCCATGTTATCCAAACCAATGCCCCCTTCGTCGCCTTCTCCATTAACAACATTATCCACCCGTTCACCACCCGCTAGATATCTTTCTGCTTCTTCAATGTGAGTAAATAGAGTGACTGCCCCCGGATTAACTTCAACTTCGAGTAATCCACTCGCAAGCTCACTATAGTTCCCACCATATGAACTTTCTTTCTCACCTCTTGATTGTTGCTCCGTTACTGGAACTATTTCCATTTCTCCGATGACCTCTACATGCAAAATATTTCTTCTTCCCTCTTTATCCACTGATGTCAGATACACAAACACATCTTCATCATCCAAAATATATGATTGCCTCTTAGGTTCTACTACCAGTGGAATATAACTCAGATTCAGCCTCTTTGTACACGGATCTATGGTCTTCTTCTTGCATATCCTCTCCTTAAAAAACGAATAAGTGATATCATCCAATGATGATGTCTTAAATGATATAGCATACAAACGACCATCGCTTGGAATCCATTCACAATCATCTCCAGATTTCTCATAATGTCCATCAAAGTCAAAGTGTATGTTTGTAGAAGAATAACCCATTATCTGTTGTACAAAAAAAAATTAAACTCTTAAAGTTATTCCTAGTTATCCAGTTTTGCTATTGAAGTTATACTAAGTTATATCTTGTTACACATTTTTGTCAGGGAGTAAAGTTTCACCACTTACACTTTTCTAGTCTACCAGTTTCACACTATTCAATCAATTCATTCGGGAAATTCAGCTTTGATCCCCGACTTTTCTTGTTGATTATCAAATTCCACACACCACACACCACCCAACTCCCACACTTTCCCATTCTCCCCTGATTGACAACCCAAATATGAAATCTACCGTCTCATTGATGGGGTTATAGCATACAGACCAGAACCAAGATAATGCTTTACCTGAAGTTGGGGATCTATTGCTCAATGATTCAGCATCCAAGCGAGCAGCCGCAGTCATCTTTAGAATCGAAGAATCGCTGATTTCGATTTCAGGGCAGGAGAGATCCTCTCGCGCCAGACCCAGTACGGACCGTATTGAAGGAGAGAGAAACAAACAATAAATCCGAATAGAGAGAGAAACAATAAGAAAACAATAAACCTACAAATCCACCTGGACAGGAGAGAGAGAGAAATCGCGTTTGCTTTTGATTGGTCATATAAAGAGGGGCACTTTCGACTTTGCCCATCGATATGAAGAGTATCAGAATAGACAAGAGTACACCAGAATTCGTAAGAGTAAGCCAGAATACGTTTTGCCTCATTAAGAGTATCTGAGATTATTACCACTAGATATCGTTCTGCTTCTTCAATGTGAGCAAATAGAGTGACTGCCCCCGGATTAACTTCAACTTCGGGTAATCCACTCGCAAGCTCACTATAGTTCCCACCATATGAACTTTCTTTCTCACCTGTTGATTGTTGCTCCGTATTATATCTTGTTACACATTTTTGTCAGGGAGTAAAGTTTCACCTACTTCTACTTTTCTAGTCTACTAGTTTCACACTATTCAACCAATGCATTCGGGAAATTAAGCTTTGATCCCCGATTTTTCTTGTTGATTATCCAATTCCACACACCACCCAACTCCCACACTTTCTCATTCTCCCCTAATTGACAACCCAAATATGAAATCTACTGTCTCATTGATGGGGTTATAAGATACAGACCAGAACCAAGATAATGCTTTACCTGAAGTTGGGGATCCATTGCTCAATAATTCAGCATCCAAGCGAGCAGCCGCAGTCTCCTTTATAATTGAAGAATCGCTGATTTCGATTTCAGGGCAGAAGAGCTCCTCTCGCGCCAAACCCAGTACGGACCGTATTGGAGGAGAGAGAAACAAACAATAAATCCGAATAGAGAGAGAGAGAAACAATAAGAAAAAAATAAACCCATAAATCCACCTGGACAGGAGAGAGAGAGAGAGAAATTCCGCTTGCTTTTGATTGGTCATATAAAGAGGGGCACTTTCGACTTTGCCCATCGATATGAAGAGTATCAGAATAGACAAGAGTACACCAGAATTCGTAAGAGTAAGCCAGAATACTTTTTGCCTCATTAAGAGCATATGAGATTATTACCGCTAGATATCGTTCTGCTTCTTCAATGTGAGTAAATAGAGTGACTGCCCCCGGATTAACTTGAACTTCGGGTAATCCACTCGCAAGCTCACTATAGTTTCCACCATATGAACTTTCTTTCTCACCTCTTGATTGTTGCTCCGTTACTGGAACTATTTCCATTTCTTCGATGACCTCTACATGCAAAATACTTATTCTTCCCTCTTTATCCACTGATGTCAGATACACAAACACATCTTCATCATATAAAATATATGATTGCCTCTTAGGCCCTACTACCAGTGGAATGTAACTCAGATTCAGCCTCTTTGTACACGGATCTATGGTCTTCTTCTTGCATATCCTCTCCTTAAAAAACGAATAAGTGATATCATCCAATGATGATGTCTTAAAGGATATAGCATACAAACGACCATCGCTTGGAATCCATTCCGAGTCATCTCCAGATTTCTCATAATGTCCATCCTAGTCAAAGTGTATGTTTGTAGAAGAATAACCCATTATCTGTTGTACAAAAAAAAATTAAACTCTTAAAGTTATTCCTAGTTTTCCAGTTTTGCTATTGAAGTTATACTAAGTTATATCTTATTACACATTTTTGTCAGGGAGTAAAGTTTCACCTACTTACACTTTTCTAGTCTACCAGTTTCACACTATTCAACCAATTCATTCGGGAAATTCAGCTTTGATCCCCGCTCCCACACTTTCCCATCCTCCCCTGATTGACAACCCAAATATGAAATCTACCGTCTCATTGATGGGGTTATAGCATACAGACCAGAACCAAGATAATGCTTTACCTGAAGTTGGGGATCTATTGCTCAATGATTCAGCATCCAAGCGAGCAGCCGCAGTCATCTTTAGAATCGAAGAATCGCTGATTTCGATTTCAGGGCAGGAGAGATCCTCTCGCGCCAGACCCAGTACGGACCGTATTGAAGGAGAGAGAAACAAACAATAAATCCGAATAGAGAGAGAAACAATAAGAAAACAATAAACCCATAAATCCACCTGGACAGGAGAGAGAGAGAAATCGCGCTTGCTTTTGATTGGTCATATAGAGAGGGGCACTTTCGACTTTGTCCATCGATATGAAGAGTATCAGAATAGACAAGAGTACACCAGAATTCGTAAGAGTAAGCCAGAATACTTTTTGCCTCATTAAGAGCATCTGAGACTATTACCCAAGGATTGAAGAAAGCACTGGGTCAATGGAGTTTAATTTTTTTTTTAATGGCAAAAACGATAAAAGGGGTGAGAGAGGCTCGAACTCTCGACCTCAGGATCACTCAATAGCTATGAGACCTACGCGCTAGCCAACTGCGCCACCACCCCCATTTTGATAGTAAATTACAGGCTTCCTTTTATTAACATCATCACACTTTGTGCAAGGAAGAAAAGAGACTTTAACCGATTCACAGAGAAGAAACAATCTCTCCTTTCTCGTTCCTTCCTTCGTAAAGCTCGAAGCAAGCAGAGAACGTAATCAATCGCTCGCCTACTTTAGTTTCTTTCTTCACCGAAGCACACAGCACTTGAAAGGTATGAACTTTATTGATTCTTTTTCGTTTTGTTATCATTTTATCCAATGATGATGTCTTAAAGGATATAGCATACAAACGACCATCGCTTGGAATCCATTCTGAGTCATCTCCAGATTTCTCATAATGTCCATCATAGTCAAAGTGTATGTTTGTAGAAGAATAACTCTTGTACAAAAAAAAATTAAACTCTTAAAGTTATTCCTAGTTATCCAGTTTTGCTATTGAAGTTATACTAAGTTATATCTTGTTACACATTTTTGTCAGGGAGTAAAGTTTCACCTACTTACACTTTTCTAGTCTACCAGTTTCACACTATTCAACCAATTCATTCGGGAAATTCAGCTTTGATCCCCGACTTTTCTTGTTGATTATCCAATTCCACACACCACCCAACTCCCACACTTTCCCATTCTCCCCTAATTGACAACCCAAATATGAAATCTACTGTCTCATTGATGGGGTTATAAGATACATACCAGAACCATACTTTACCTGATGTTGGGGATCTATTGCTCAATGATTCAGCATCCAAGCGAGCAGCCGCAGTCTCCTTTAGAATCGAAGAATCGCTGATTTCGATTTCAGGGCAGGAGAGATCCTCTCGCGCCAAACCCAGTACAAACTGTATTGGAGGAGAGAGAAACAAACAATAAATCCGAATAGAGAGAGAGAAACAATAAGAAAACAATAAACCCATAAATCCACCTGGACAGAAGAGAGAGAGAAATCGCGCTTGCTTTTGATTGGTCATATAGAGAGGGGCACTTTCGACTTTGCACATCGATATGAAGAGTAGCAGAATAGACAAGAGTACACCAGAATTCGTAAAAGTAAGCCAGAATACTTTTTGCCTCATTAAGAACATCTGAAATTATTACCCCTCAAATGACCCCAAATCCTAAATTGACAATTTTTAGTGCTCTCATGGTTAAGATTTTGACAGAAAGTTAAAATATTTTAGAAATGAATATTTTTGTTGCATAAGCATCTTCAGCATCGTCTATATATAATCTGACGAAATTATTTTCCTAATGAATCCAGGAGTTTGATGAGAGCTATGGGAGTGGATGGCAATGTGTGGTGGGATCAAATTTTGGGTGTTTCTTCACACATTCTAAAGGGACATTCATCTATTTTCAATGGGAGACACTTAAGTTCCTAATCTTCAAAGGCGCTTCTACTCCTTAAAAAATGGAACCCTAAGCCAATGTTCTATTATTTATCCTTCTGTGAAGATCTGTGAAAAAAACATGAATAGCTTATCAAAAATCTTTTTGTTGGCTCTTTATAGTTTTGTTTGAATCTAGGTCTGTAAATAGACCTAAGATGGGGAAATTTCATTTATATGTGATTTATGTGTTTGCCCTTGTGTCCTCAATAAGATTGTAATATACATGATCTTCATACATTTTTCTTTACTGAATTGAAAACAAAATCACCACCAACAATATAGTCATTAATAAACATAATTAGCATAATTTGTGGACAACGACCCGTCAACTACTCTTCATATATATAAACTATACGAAGCCTACTAAATATAGAAGGCTGCCAAGATTATACTATATCCATTTCGTTAATTGATTGAGAGATTAAAAATAATAACTACAAATAAGGGTATGTGACATGTCCTCCTTGATGATATAAGATTTATTTTAAAGTATGTTTGAAAATTTTGGTTTTCTAATATCGTGCACCCCATATTCCACCAAACTTATAAATAGTAAACATTCCAAGAATAAGTAATTTATTTTCCCTAAAGAATCTGACCATGTTCACTTGTTTACGGTTATGGACAACGGATAATTATAGTTACTAAAATAAATCAGGTTTTAAGAAAAGAAATCAAAACCATTAACAGAAGTCAAACAATTGTGCTCTGTAATTGCTAAGTTTAAAAATCAAACACCGTTTTTGGTTAATTAAGTTTGTTATTTTTCTTCAAAATCTCCTAAAACTCCTCTTTATTACAGGATTAAGAAACATAGAGATTAAAAAGAAACTTCAAAACACAGGAATCTTCTATTTTTTTATTATTATTTTGATTAGAATTGTAAAAGCAATGGAGCAAGAACAAGAGAGTTACAAATCAAGATTGTTTCATTTCAAGAACATGAGCGAACATTCAGCTTCAAGACATGTTAAAAGCTGGAGTTCAGATTGCGCCATGAAAATAGATGGTTCAGACAGTTTTGATGATGATGATAATGACCTGATGTTCAGAAGTCAACCCGGAAATTTTGGCAGTGTTGAACGGCCACCTTTGCCTTCAAGCGGTGATGCAACGCCCAACCGCAGTGACAAGATTGGTACTCCGAGGATGGTTTCTTCTGAATCCATGGAAGCACAATTACAAGCAGGTACAAAAATCTAATGGATTGAATCATATATTCTAGGTTTCTTGGCTCTCAAGTTAGGATGAAACTCTTGGGTTGCAAGTTAGGGCAGATAAATCTAAACTTCTGCTTATGTTATTACAGCCATGGAGCAAATGAAAGAAAGGTTTTCAAAACTGCTTCTCGGAGAAGATATGTCTGGAGGAGGAAAAGGCGTTTCTTCGGCTTTGGCTTTATCTAATGCCATTACCAATCTAGCAGCATCTGCCTTTGGAGAACAGAGGCGTTTGGAGCCAATGCCTGCTGATAGAAAAGCGCGGTGGAGAAGAGAACTTGGATGGCTTATCTCTGTGGCTGATCATATAGTTGAATTCGCTCCAACGCAACAAACAAACAAAGATGGATCTTCAATGGAAGTCATGACAACAAGACAGAGAACAGATCTACTCTGCAACGTTCCTGCACTTAAGAAACTCGATGCAATGCTCCTTGTAAGAACTAAGAACAAAAATTACTATAATAATCTCTCATTTTATTGTAATTCTCCTAATATTTTGACGTTTTTTGTTTATTTGCAGGATTGTCTTGACAAATTCAAGGACCAAAATGAGTTTTATTATGTCAAAAAAGATTCTCCTGATTCTTCAGAGACAAGAAATGATGAGAAATGGTGGTTACCAGCGGTTAAAGTCCCACCTAATGGCCTCTCCGAGATGTCAAGAAGGTTTCTACAGAGCCAAAAGGAATGTGTTAATCAAGTCCTTAAAGCTGCAATGGCAATAAACGCTCAAGTTCTGTCTGAAATGGAGATTCCTGAAAGCTACCTGGAATCACTTCCTAAGGTTATTTAGTCAAGACAGAAACATTCATCAAGAATCTGTTTTAATGTATCCATTCCTTACCGATGTTTTTTTCTTTCGTTTATTGAGAACAGAACGGGAGAGCTAGCTTGGGAGATGTGATATACAAAATGATAACAGTAGAGATGTTTGATGCAGATCAGTTCCTGATTGAAATGGATTTATCATCCGAGCACAAGATTCTTGATCTAAAGAACAAAATCGAAGCATCGATTGTGATATGGAAGAGAAAGATGGTGCAGAAGGACACAAAATCTCCTTGGGGCTCAGGAGTGAGTACTGAGAAAAGAGAACAGTTTGAAGAAAGAGCTGAAACAATCTTGCTTCTTTTGAAACAAGGGTTTCCTGGAATCTCTCAATCCTCGCTTGACATCAGCAAGATTCAATGCAACAGAGTAAAAAGACCACAATTCAAGAAATTAAGCTGATTCTTTGGCTGTGAGGAATATACACTTCTTATTCTTGAGTTTCTGGTTGTGTGCAGGATGTAGGACTTGCTATATTGGAGGGCTACTCGAGAGTGCTTGAGAGTTTGGCTCACACGGTGATGTCGAAAATAGAAGACGTGCTTTACGCTGATCAGCTTACTCAAGAACCTACAAATGCACCTTCTAAAAACAGATATCTTGTGAAAGAGACAATGAAGGAGGAAAGACTTAGTTTTTCGGAGGACACGGCTACAGGGACATCACTATCTGATGTTATGCAATGGGGTAACAAGAACAATGAAGTGAAGAAAGAAAGCTATTATGGAGATCGAGACAAACCATTGTTGTCCAAAGTCACAGGCCTTATGACAACCAACAAGAAGAGTTCTTATCTTGAAACTATTGGAGTTATGAGGAGTCCAACGGCTAGATACTCCTGAAAGAATCGGTTTCTTTTTTTCTTGTAAAATTAGGTTTGCTTGTTGCATTTTCTATAATTCAAATGGAAAAGCACCATCCTGTTGTAGCAGACTTTTATATGCAATTTTATTGATTCATCATATTTGGTTCTCATATCACTAGCTCACAAAGCAAATAACACAACACAATATACATAAATCATTAAAAAGGGTTCACAGAATTGAGAAAGCCAATATAAAGCTTGCACTGAGGACCTAGCTTAGGCTGAAGCACTGACTTAAGTAAGCAAAGAGCCTCCTCCAAGAATAAAAAACTTGAGAAGCAGCAAATATCACACTTATGTCTCCATACTTCGCCACCAAGGCACCAGCTCTCTAATACAAACCCCAAAAGTAACAAACTTTTGTTAGTTGCATTTCTCATAAAACTCAGTCCAAGATTCCAGTATGAAGGCATATAAATTACCTAGTAGAAGGCTTGATGAAGAGCTTTGATCGGGAGAGAGAGCTACCTCTGAGTCCTTTGACGGCGGTCAATGGTTGAACAGCGGTGATGGTTTCAAAAGATGCCATGTTTCTCCGACTAAACAAACACTTAATTAAGACTTCTGTCTTTTTGTTGTTGTTGCGAAAGTAAGTGAGTGAATTCTTGTAATTTGTATAGCTGGAGAATCTACTTCACTCATGGACGGATCTTATTAGCATATGATTAGTATTATGTGAATCAACTGATTTGTATGAGTTATCCTAGGTTAAAGAAGCTTGTTTTGATTCTGTTAGTATCCTGAGTTAGAAGTTAATCATTAATCATCCCTAGTCAATGATCTATACCCAATCAAATTATATATACCCATGAATTTAGTCTTAATCTTGATTGATATTGATTTTGCTTTTGGGTCTTGCTTGAATTTAGATCCCTGATTAATTTTGAATTGTTTTAGTCACTAATATATCTTTCAAATCAACTTTATTTCTTAGATTGAATGACGACTTGAATTCTTAGTGCTTTACACATTTCCAACTTCGATTGACAAAAAGAAAAGGTTGGATTGAAGTGAGGTCACTTGTGTTTGAACATTGCCTTCTGTTAGATTTTAAGCATGTCAGTAAGAAAATCCTTTTACCTCGGAAAAAGAATGTTGTGCGCAGCTTCGTCGGATCAGCACTAACAGCGGAGGCTCTAGCCATCTGGAAGGCGATGCAGGAAGCATCAAAAGAGGGGATTTCATGTCTCCAGATTCTATCGGACTCAAGCATCCTCATCTCTTCCCTGCGATCAGGGTTGGTGTTGAACGAGATAGCGGGACTTCTATGCGATATTGGTCACCTCATTCCTCTCTTCACATCTCTATCTTTTGTTTTAATTCCGCACACAACAAACTTTGTAGCTGATAACCTTGCAAAAACTGCTCTTACTTCCCTTATGTTGCAAAACAATGTGTAAGCTTTTAATGGTTTGAATGAAAAAGCTGTTGACCAAAAAAAAAAAACTCCCTTTGGGTTAAGTTTGAAGCTCCTTTACCTCAAGAGGACGTTACACTTTGTTGTACCACTTTATTACCTTAGTATGAGGTTGTTATCTGGTATTTTGTCTTGGTGGCTCTGTATTCTATTACTTTAGGCTTGTTTAGTTGGCGTAGTGGTTCTCTGCACAGTTCTCAAACTTTTCAAAGTGGTGTTTGGTCGCCTCTGAGTTCGTAGTTTTATATTCTCCAATCGTTCATGTTAAGTACTTTCTGACTTGTTTGGCAACTGGAACGTGGAATAAAGAATGTAGCTCCTCTAGTAAGTTTGTGTGGGTTTGTCCCTTGCCGCCAAAGCTTCAACGCTGCAGGTTGCTCCTCAATTAGCAATGCCGCTGGACTCTCAGAATCAATCGTCCTTTTCTCTGTCCTGCATTCAGTGATGGATATGAATGAGATTACATGTTTTCCCAACAGCCGAAACTTTGCCACTCTCTTCACTCAGCTATCTTATATTTTTAGTCTATGCACATCAATCTGTTTAGGTGTTGCTTTTGCAAGTGATGCTCTACCCAAACTCTGTTCTTCAAATACTCTGTTTTGAATTTTTATGAAATGAAAACCTTGGACAAAAATAACAATGAGATTTGGATTTTGATACTTCTAACTGACAAACTCCACGAATTAACATTTTAATCACCAGAAAACTCCTTAAATTTATAATTTAAAGTATTATTTGCAAATCATAAATTTAATACCCGCTAGATCTTTTATAATCTTGAAAATTCATGTTTGAATATCAAGAGATTCGTCATTTTAATTTTTAACACAAATCTCTTTAAATATTATTTTCAATACATTCCCTATAATTTTCTATGGTCATACATCAATTTTCCTTTCAATAATTTACAGATTTATTTCTTGTAACACCAATGTTTCAGCTAACCTCTTCGATACAAAACATTATCAAAGTTTAGTATGAAATTATGATCTTTTCTCACAAACGAAAAGTTGTGATTCCACACAGAATAATTACAAAAAGAAAGATTTACAAAATAAGAAGATTGTTATTTCGAACTGAAGAATCATAAAAGAGGGGTGTGATTGCAAACAGAGACCTCTAATCCTCGAGAAAGTGAGCGTGGCTGAAAACACTGATGACCCCCTGGCTGTGGAACTCAACTTGGCTCGGTTGGGCATTTTTAATAAACAGAACTACATCCTGATCTGCGCAACAACGGGGATATTATTTTCAGTTTTATATGCATATATATTTATTTTACACCATTGGTGGTATACATTTTTAATTTTAATCATATATGTAAATGTTTATATAATTATTTCAAATAAAATAAATTATAGTTTACATGTTGTAAATAATCAATCGTTTAAAACCATCACATGTATTTGTTACTTCTTATTATATATTTATCTTATTGTATTTGCATTTAGTTATTAAATAAATTAATATGCGCATGAAAAAACATATTTGAAAATTATTTTGTATTTAATTTATGTTAATTTTTTATCCCCCCTTCAAAACTAATTTCCTTTTAGTAATATATTTATGTTTATTCAATTTACATAATATATTATTGTATATACAAAACTCTAAAATATGTGAATTTTTATAATGTATTGTTTCTATTGTTAAGCCGTTTTGTCATCATATTGTAATTTTTAACATAAATATTTAATAATTATGAAAATAAAATTTATAAATTTTATCATATGTAGTTCAATATAATAATTTTTAAACATTTATGATTACAAAATAGATAAAAATAGGATATAAGTTTTATTTTTTAATTTTATAAACAATAACTGTATATATATTAATGCATAATAATAGTTCATTGCTAATTACGAAATTACTAAAAATATTTACATAAACGTTCTGAAAATTATGATATTGTTAAAATATTTAGATCGACATAATAATATTTTTAATATGATTGATTGTGATCATATAATAGATTAAAATAGGATATAAGTTTTTTTTTTAATTTTATAAATGATACTGAATATATTAATGTATAATAATATTTCAAAACTAGTTACAAAATTAGTAAAAATATTTACATATAATTTTTGAAAATTAAAATCTTGTTGAAATTTTCTAAACAGTTTTTTTGAATTTTTAATATATTTATATTTAAATGAAAGGATATCAAAAGATATTATGATTAAATTAGTTCAAAGATTCTATATATTTTTAGTCTTATTAAAATACATTTAAAATTTTTAAGGTTGGTCCAACATAAAAATCACACATGACATGATGTTGTGACTTCTATTTTAATAGAATAGATAGCTTCTTCGAATAATTATTGGTACGTTTTGGGATTTCTCAACATTATTAATATTTTAATAATTAATTTAAATATATAACTAAATGTAATTAATTTAAAGTATATTTGTAATAAATATTGTAAAACTAAACTAGATTTTTATCCGCATTTTAAAAATGCAGTATATTTTATGTTATCAAAATTGAATTAATATTTGTGGATTTATTTGTAAAAACTTGATAGAAATGCAATATTGTTGTATGTCATATTTTAAAACTGTTTTGGTATGCTGTATGCACCCCTAATATAATTATTATTTTGTCAATTTTCTTTGTATTTTATCACTGGCTTGAATGTATGATTAAAAAATATTTTTTTTAAATGTTTTGTTAAGTTTTCCGGATTATTAAAATTACATTTCAATAAAATACTGCTATATAACAATGTACAAAATGAGATATTCTTATACATCTAAATCTTTCAAATATTGATGTGTATATTTTTATATTCAAATCTACGGAAAATTATTCCTTGCCAAATAGTTATCTTTAAGAATATTCTATTGAAATCATCTCTCTCTATCTGATATCTTAAAGAAAACTAGACCCTGACCCGTGCGCCAGCGCGGGTTTGAATTTTTGGTTTTTGGTTATTTATTTAACTAAATAATGTATTTGTAATATTTGATGTATTATATTCACCAAGTAAATAATTTTTTTGGCATCTTAAACCATCTATTTACGATAAATATTTGATATCATATAAAAAATTGAACAAATAGATGTAATTAGAGAATTGTAGACGATATATAAAAACAATGGTTATTAATGTAAAATATGAAGAAATATTATATTATGACTTAGTATGGCATAAAAGATTATAAATTAGTTATACATGTTTAAAAAAAATAAAATGATTTTTAAACTTCTATGAAAAATTTAACATATAAAAAAGGGCGATGAATTAGTCATCAAATTGTAAATAATTTCATAATTTTATTAATAATAAATTATTTATAGTCTTT
>NC_027753.1:9968968-9983537 GCF_000695525.1 Brassica oleracea var. oleracea
AAAGTATAGGTAGGTTATATGCATTTGTTATATTGTAGTTAATATATTTTAAATATTACATAAGTCAAGTGATTCACGTTTTCGTAAAAATAAAATTCAAGTTCATTATTGGGCCGTACTCGTACATAATAAGCTACGTTAAATATGATGTATTTTTAGGTTCATTTAATGACATTAAGTTTAAATTTGATTAAGAAAAACTCATTAATTTAACTGGAAAAGACAAGCATTAAAATAGGTAGTTTAATTTAATTCTCAGTGGCATGGAAGTGTAAATAAGTTAGAAAACTTAGGGGTATTTTTAATGGATACTTCTCTTTTAATAATAGAGATTTTCATTTTTGAATATGTTGTTATGTGTGTATTTATTTAAAAACAATTATGAAAATGCAAATTAATATATGAATATTTAAAATCTCATATCCTTTTTATAAATTTATGCATTTGCATGATGTCCATAAATTTCGAATTAATTTGGTAGACAAAAGCATATGAAGTTTGGTTTAAAATTAGGTATCCCAAATTTTATTATGTCTTTGCATGATGTCCACAACTTTTCAATTGTATGATTGGTAATAAATAATCATAGACTATGGAGACTGTACACAGCACCGAGTTTGAAGATGAAAACAAGATTGCAAAGCTTCATGTTTATTGAGTAGCAAGAATAGAAGCTATGGAAGATTCGGCAATTCTAAGAGTTACAACATATTTGGAAGAGCTGAGCAACGTAAGATTTGACCACTTTCCCGGTTTAATCCTACAAGGCCTCCAAGTCATTCATGTTGGAAAAGGATTCGTACAGTGTAAACTGATCATAACGGACCGTGTTTTGGTAATTTTTTTCACTAATCGTTGTATATTTGTTTTACTCCTTTTTTTTTTTTTTTTTATGACCGTGGGGTTCCCAGGCGGTAAGCCCAGACTAATCCCCACGAGGCCTTCCATCCGGGCACGCACGGTTATAGGCGGGAAGGTGGCCAAGGCGACTCGAATCCAGGGCGGGCCCTCCAGCTGGAGTTCCATTACCACTAGACCAAGAGCTCTTGGTTAAATTGTTTTACTCCTTTTTGGCAATTTAATATATACTTTTTAATCTTTACGGTGCTTTTGATGCTAATTTTCGAATTAGTAATGCCACTGTTTTACACGATCTTTTTCAGGGAGAAGATGGGACCTTTCACACTGGCGTGATTGCAGCACTGATGGAATTAATCGGAGCCACTGCGATATACTCAGACGGAGGATCTCATTCTCATGCCTCTATTGATCTCAACTATTCGCTATATTCAACGGCCAAGAATAAAGTTCAACTCTTTTTTTTTTGACAACCAACTCTTTTTTTTTATTCTGGTCAAACCATTTGTCAATAAAATAGTGGGTCCTAAAATATTTATAAATTTAACATTTTTACATTATGATGAAAAATATAGGAAGAAGTAAAGATCGAAGCAAGAGTGGTAGGGAGGAAAGAAGATCTAAATTCAGCAGTGATTGAGATTCGGAGAGAATACGATGAAGAACTCATAGCCATGGGGAGGCTACGGATGGTACAACTTAGCCTCAGTGACAAACACAATGGTGTTCATCAAGCTAGCAAGCTTTAATGGCTCAGATGAAATCCAATTTTTCACATGTTGCATATGCTATAAAAATCGAATTTTGTTTAGCATCTTTGTTGTATCACATAACTCGGTTGAAAATCATCATTTCTTACCCTCGATATGTATTCAATTAATTACTAGATGTTTTCATGCACCATATGCATTTAACATTAAAATTATATTTAAAAATAAAATTTTGTTAGTTTTTAAATTTTATTATTTGTTACAATATTTAATTTTAAATCTTAATATAATTATATGTAAAAATATAAAATAAATATTTCTATTAATATTTATATTTAATAATATATATGTATATATTTAAAATTATAATCATCGAAAGATTTTTAATCTATTTTTCCGTTAAAATATATTAGATCAAATTCTATAAAACTAAGAGAAAAATTTGTTTGGTATATAACTATCAAAATATTAAAAATGATATTTTAAAATTTTGTAAATATTAAAAAGAAACTAATGGTATTGGAATTAGAAAATTATTTTTTTTTTTATAAAACTGCATCAAATCTGGAATAATTGTTTTAGTAATAAAAAATATATAATTATAAAATATAAATAAATGTATTTAGAAAATTTGAAAATATTATTATATATTTCTATTTCTACTTTTATATTATTTATTTTTATATTAATGATGATCTATTATTTATTACCATATTCTAAAAAACTTACCTAAATTATAAATTAACATTAAATGTAAATGTCCATGTCATATCTGAAAAACTTACATATTAAAAAAAATTAAAATGGTTTCAAAACAAATAATGTTTAAAAAAATATAAATTTAATTTTCAAATAAGAAGAAAACAATTTTAAAAACTTTAATATATTTTTATTTGAATACAAGACAAAAAACCAATAAGCTAAAATAATATGAAAACAATCACAATAAATTGAATCTATAACTTTTTTTTAAATTGAACACACAAAAATAATTGCTAAAAAATAAAATCTTACCAATTTTGTAGTTTGTGCAGCGGACTTCTAAAATATAGAAGATTTTTTGGAAAGTCTGCTAATGAAGTCTGAATTTCGATATATTTTCCTCAGACTGAAAAAAATGCATATCCAAAAACGGTAAAATGAAATAGAGAAAAACATCAAAATTAAAAAATTTCAAGCTTAAATAGTAAGCCTAATAATCACATTAGGTTGCGTCTATAGTTTTATTCAAATCTAACACAGAAAAACATAAAAAAAATGCATATCCAAAATTTATAGATCTACTTTTTTTTTAGGAGAAAAAATAAAAACCATTGAATAAAAAACCTGCAAAAAACAAGATAAATTAGTTAGAAAGACATGAGAGAAAGATATAAGAAATTGATATAAAGTTTGGTGTCTTCAAATTCAAAGAAATTAGATAGAGGTTAGATAGTTTTAAAATGAGAACATTATATTTTTGTTGCAACTATTTAAAAAAAAATGTATAAATTTTCTTTAAATAAAACAAAATTCAATTAAATTAAAAAAATTGGTGTAAAAAACTTTCCAAGAAATCTGCCACGACATTACAGTTTAGCAAACTTCTTTACAAGTCTTCTAACCTAAATTTACCATACGTTCTAGAATATGCTTAAAAAAGCTGTTAATGCATAACTTCTTGACAGATTTCTTAAGAAATCTTGTACCACAAAACTCTAAAATCAAATATTTTAAGTACATAACAATAAACATTCTACCAAACATAAAATTAACTTAGAAAATGTTTAATATATACAAAACAAAAAAATTATATGCCAAATTTATTTTTTTTTTTAATTATTTAAGATTCCAAAATATCAACATCACTTGAACATATGTTACTAAACCTTAACTAATGAACAATCATGACTTACAATCTATATTTACTCATCAATGTGAAAAATAATTCGATTTCATTAAATTTAATTTTTACATGATTTGGAATTGTTTATATATACATTATTTCAATTTATTTTCCATCATAATATGTTTTCTTAATTCTAAGAGCAAATACATCATTAGACTTCTCGAGAAATCTTCTTAAATTAATTAGACTTCTCGAAAAGTGTTTTGTGAAAAGACTTCATTGTTTACATAAGATTTCCGAGGGTTATAGTTATAAAAGTATTTACAAGTTTTTTAACCGGTCATAAAGGGTTAACTGTAATTTTACTACTCTTTTATCTTAATTTTGCACATGGTTGAATTTAAGGTATTTAATTGCATTGAAAATTAAGTTTTAGGTCATTTTTGGAAAATCCTCCATAAGAATGGCCAAAATAGCATTCACTAAAGATAAAAAATAAATATCTTTAATAAATAATACATTTAATATAAATAAATATTTTTTATTATTTATAATACTATTATTTTATATTTTATATCATAAATTCTAGACCTTAAACCTGATTCCTAAAACCTAAACCTCACACCTCCCAATAACTAAACAATAATTCTTAACTAATTAATTATATGGATATGTTTTTGTTTAAATCCATTAATGAAGACTGTTTATTTATTTTTCTTTTTACGAACTATTTTTATGATGTTTTTTTTAGAACTATCATAGGTATTTATTAAAATTATCATAGTAATTTTTAATACTTTATGATGGAAATGTGGCTCATAAAAAGTTTTCTTATACCACTCTTCCACCTTAATTTTTTTTTTTTTGAGAAAAACCTTAAATTATTTTGAATTTTTTACATCTAGAATCTAGAGACACTTTCTCACATTTCAATTATACTACAAGACACTTATCATTGACACACTTTCCTGTGTCAAAAAGACTCTTATGACCCTAAACTAAACAGAATCTTTCTGCTCTTCTTATTTCATTTTATCATTTTTATTTTTCTACTTTATGTTTTCATTTACTTTTATCTCAAGTTCTAAAATATATTAAAAAATTATAATTGTCATAATAAACTATATATATAATTATCTATCTTATAAGATCCATTATCATATATTATATATATATCTAATGTGTAAACAAAACTAAATGTGGACGTGGACACCAAATCGTGGATAACAGAATTATAAATTAATTGTAAACATTAACATCTTAACATAATTATAAATGAGTTATAAACTAGTTGTGGACATGGACAATATTCATTCGATTCCATTCATCATCTCGGGATCTAAATTCAACTCTAATCAAATTTGCATCCATCCACATCATGACGAAGCACAGATCCCTTAGATTGAAAATCTCTGACATGCAAGATCTATTACTCTCCGACAGAAGGTAAACGCTTCTTCGATTTTTCTCTCTGCTCATACTCACAATATCATCTCTTTCTCATCTGGATTGAAGTTTAATTACAGATAATTCATCAATTGGACTGAAGAAGCCAAGTGTTCATGTTGGAGACGACGAACCCAATGCTTCATCTCTTGTTGGTGGTGGTACTAAATCTAAGGAGAAAGCCGTTCAAATCGTTGGTTAGTGGGATTTTTAGTAAAATGGAAACTTCAATATTATCTTTTGAAATGAATCTCAGGAGGTCCATACGGGAGAGAAGAATAAGAAAAACAAAGGAGTTTATGTGCAAATCAATGGTATCCCTTAGAAGTTCTTGGCAGTGACAACCAATTGTATCAAAAACATATGTATTGGCTTTGTATCAGTCCACAACTTGTCGTATCAAATCAAAGAAGTTAGGTATGGACAAAATCTTTTTTTTTTTCTTTTGGTGAGGGTTTTGATAACAGAATCCGTGTCCATGTTTTGTGGTATAGTTTTAGTAACATGAGTCCATGTCCACGTATTGTTGTATAGTTTTATTGAATCAAAACATAGAGTTTGTCCACGTTATCTACTATAAACACATTAACATCGCATTTCCACACATTACTCATCACCCATCCACACATCACCCGTCCACAAATCACCCAACCACGCATCATCCGTCCACAAATCACCATCCACATATTACCTGAGTGTCCAAAGTGTCGTTTCCATTAAGGATAAAAATATCTACAATCTGTTTCTGGCCCACAACAAAGTGTGTCACATGTAAGAAGTGTCTCTAGGTGTAATAGAAAGTCAAAAAGTGTCTCTGTAATCAACTCAATTATTTTTTTTTTGTTTTTGCTTTTCCATTATTTGGTTTGGGTTATTATATGTCGATATCAAATGGTTACATTTTACGTCAAACTAAATCATTTACGATATTTGTGATTACATGTTTGTGTTAATGATCGTATGTCAAGATTAATTAGCATAATAAGCATGTCGACATGATTAGATAATAATCCGTAACTGTGAGACTATATATTTTTTTTGAATCAATGTTAAATTATGAAATGATATATATATGTTTCCTTGCAAACTTTGATTCCCAATTACATCTGTGTAGCAAACCAAAATTGCAACCCTTAATGTAGGCCACAGTCTCCCTTTGTTCTAAGTGATAGAAGGCGATGTCGTATCGTCTTATCTATCCATCCGACTAGTGTTTTTTTTTCGTTTTAAAAAAAATGAAATTTTATAAAATCAACCCGAAACTGGAACAAGGAATTCGATTACAAACTTTTACTCGAACAAAATTTCCCAAATCAAAATAATTCTAACTAGCTTCGCTCGACCCACATATCCTCGACGCATTATATTCTTAATTTTTGAGAATCAAAAACCGTTCTCAGCCATCAACGAGAACCACATGAAAGGGAGATTCACCTCGTTTATGCGGATGTCGGGGTCTTCCCCGTGTCATCTCCAGAGTAACTGGCTTCCGATGATTTTATCTAAGTTTATAATCTAATCCGATGCTGAGGATCGAAACAACAGGAAGAGGAAAGATCGAAAAACTCCATACCAGAAAAGATAATTGAACTACATGTGTAACCGCCACTGCTGCTTGATATGCAAGAAACGAGTTGCTGTCACTGACACTCCTAAAACATGAAGAGACCTCGAACCTGCACAGACCACTCCAGCTACGCCACCGAACGAGATCAAGTGAACCAGTACGATACTGGGATGTGAGCAAAAGACCAAATGCGACACAGTTTCGAGAACCGAAGAACTAAAGTATGAGATGTTAAAACGATTTCCGGCACGTAAACCGATCTAATCAAGGAGAAACTGAGGCCTAAAACTCCGAATAGAAAGATGCCACCTTCACATGGAGACAATTAGATAGAGAGACGTGTAGGGTGATTGGAAGTTAAAAGGCACCAAGAACCACCGTCAAAGAGCCATATACGACCCATGTCAGAGAAGCTTAATTACCGCACGTACGAGAACTGGAGCTGAATCGAGTATCTCTACTCCAGCATACAACTATTCAAATCTCGCCACCATGGTTAAGAGACATACCAGAGCACACTTTGACACTGGAAAATACGCTATGCCTCTCAATGACGCCGCTGAAGAAACAGGGAATGACCCACCAGAGCCTCCATAACTTCAAGTCAAAACCAACGGAGAACACCGCCGGAACGAAGGAAGCAAGGCGCTCATACCACCGCCAGATTCACAGCAAGACGACGAAGAAACCACAAAACAACGCGACATCAGCAAAGGAAGACGGAGACGGAGATAGAGACCGCCTCTGGCACGCATTCGGATGCGCCACCAGATGCCGGAGCACACTTCAATTTAGTTTGGAGTCCAATAGGAGGGAGAGGAGAGACCATCCGTTTAGTGTTATTGCTGAGTGTGGGGCTTCACCATGTCTTCGTGCATTTCTCTCCCTTCAAATGGTATGGATTGCAGCCTGAAAATCATCTGAAACCAAAAATTGTGGACTCTGGGCATGTGAGTGTAATCGCTGTAGGTTTGACCAGTCGAACACAAATTAGTTTCCAAGACTATATATCTAATTTTGAAACATCTTAATGTCTTAAAAACTGTCACATTTCATATAATTATCGATCGTAATTCCATTCTTAATGTCTTAAAAACTGTCACAATTTATACAGCTAGGTAATATATTACGAACATATCTCTATTTAATCTAATGTCGGCAGCACTTTAAACTTGATCTATCTCAAAATAAAATAGCAAATGCACAAAAAATATCTAGACGTATGCATGCAATTGATTCATTTCAAACAATTGAATCATGGATTTTAATCTACAAGTTTTCCAAGAAAAAAAATTACTTTAGTTCACTATACAGTATACACACATTAAATAATCAATGTATCTGACTTGGGAAAAAAAACCGGGAATTAGTATCTTATATAATAAAGTTGAGTTTTTTCTCTCTTTGGGGGAAAAAATGACACCTGGCATCTCTGGTTTTGGTTTGGGCCATGCGGTTTTCTTTTAATTGTTTCGGTTGGGCTTTTGACATTCTAGGCCCAGTGATGAGCATATCTTTCATCGTCACTTTGCTTTAGAGGAAGACCTACGAACTCCAGAATCTTTAAACAGCGAACGCCTTTACGATTTCTTTTCCGTAACGGCTCATTGATTCCCAATTTGCTAACAGCTTCTGCGTAATTAACTCACTCCTCCACTCTTCAGCATTCAATCAACCTAATCAGATCCCCAAAGTTTGAATGAGAAAGGTTTGAAACCGTCGACACTCTTTCTCTTCTGATTCAAAGTTTCATCTTTTCTTTTACCATTTTGGGGAATCTGACCGATTAGATCTGCACTTTCGTATGAGCGTACGAGCGAATAATGCAATGTCATGAGGTCGGGCTATATTGGAAAAGATCTAAACTTTCAATGATTATGGTTTTTTTGGTCACATTGAATTTTTTGGCTCCTCGTGTCTTTCTAAAGCTTAACCCGTTTGATGGCATATTTGATAATGGAATTGGATTTAACATATAATATCCTAACGTATTTTCGCTCAAGAAACACATACAGTTTTGTGAGATGGCATCCAAGTTGCTACAGATTAAGTCAAAGGCCTGAGAAGGATCAAAGTTTGTGTCCAAGCACGGCACTACTTACTACAAACAGTTTCTGGAGAAGAACATGCCAAGAGTTGTCTAAGCAGCTTCCCTACACTCGTCTTGCTAGGTCCTTTTTCTTAACTCTCTTATCTGATTCTAGATTCGGTTTGATGTGTTTGTTAGATGTTTAATTGCGTCGCGTACGTAAGCATTTTTTTAATAGCTTTCTTCTTGCAGTAAGGATTAAAGTTTTTCTGTTTCTGTATGTTGTTTTTAGTAAACGGTAAACATGGTCTCCTTATCTATGTAGAAATGTGTTTTTGACGTGGCGTTTAGGAACCTGTGAGATTGGCAAATAAATCTCCAAAGATCACAGAGAGTAGAGTTAGCATCAGTTCAGAGATCAGCTCAGGCATGTGCTCAAGTTTTCTGTTTCCTCAAATCATCAATTCTTCACCATTTCCAGGATATTTTACCGGAACCAGCGTCCACCAATGCTAAACTTTGCTAATTAAAGATGTAAGTTTAACCAATAGCTTGAAGCTCTTCCGTGTTTATTGTTTCTGTTTCTTACCCTTTTCTTTGTTCTTTCGTAGGGGTTGATAACAGCGCACAAGATGACATGCCTGGAGCAGGAGAAGTGACTACTAAGCCTTACAAATTAAACTGTGAAATAAGTTCCCCCTGCAACAACCGCTGGATTCGCTGCTTGTGGAGATACAAAGGGAAATGCAACTGTTGTTTGTGGAGTAACTAATGAAGAAGCAAAGTTGCAGGGGTATAGACGAAAAAGCCACGTACTTCTTAGCTTTCTAGCTAGCGAGTGGCCAAGTGTATAGGATTTTATCTTCTTTAATGCTTGAAATAATTGTTTAAGGTTTCATTGTTTCCTTGAATCTTTTCGTTGCTGGTTTTTTACATTTTGTTTTCGTGGCTTACTGACTACATTTCATGTTGGGTCAATTCATTTGAAAGTAAACTCAGAATTTGATAGTTGTCTACTTGTCTGCATGTATTTTTAATTTGTTATATACGAACTCAACCTCACCTGCAACCAGGTTGACAACAGGTGGATACAGTTAACCATCGAGAGTCCAACAATATTTCTAATACTTATAATCGAAAAATCAAATAAACTTTATATTTAATTTATATTAATTGATTAACTAAGTTCCCGTTTTAGACCTATAATGAAATACTTGCTATTATATAGTACAGACATGTAGGACATAAATAAGAAAATGGTCTCTATTCATTTTATGACTAAACCAAAAAGTTAAAAATTACTATCCCTTGAATCCGAATACAACAACATAAAGCAATGTCAAGTCCATGGCCGGCTTCAACATTTGATAGACCTCGGGCCAAAAAAAAAATAAAAGGCCCTCGAACATATAAAAACATGAAACTTACAAAATTATTACTACGATTAGATACTAAACAGGAATGTTTACCACAAGCAAACACATATAATAATTTGCAACTTCTGTGTATAGTGTATTAATGTAACCAACAACTTTTTATTATTTTTATTATCTATATAAAAGGTTCATGATTTTAATTTTCATTTTCATTTTCTTTGATCCCAAATTTATTCATAGAACTTTTATGTGATTTTATAAACAATTCTGCTTATTTTTCTTCTTGATGTTTTGATAAGTAATCCCCAGTCATAATCTAAGCTATATATCAAATAAAAAGAAAAATAGCACCTTACAATATGAACTCCCAAAGAAATGTTGAATCTGAAATTGTAAAGAACCAACAAAAAATAGTTGCTCTATTCAGCATACGCTATTAGAAAGCATATCTAATACATCCATTAAATCATCACTGAAACAAATTAGGAACAATAGATGTGGATAAACACATAAGGAGACAAAAGTAAATTTGTAAATGTATAGATGTTCGATAATATCGTAGTGTATTTTATTACATATTAGAAATTGAAATCATGTTTGGACCGTTTGGTATAGTTCATTTTGGGATTTTGAATATTTCAGATTCTATCAAATATCCATCTAGGTTCGAGTTCGGTTCGGATAAAGCCTACAAACCGAAATATCATAAAATAATATCCATTTGATATTTATGTCGGATTCAGATTAGTTCAGATTCATTTTTATCAGATCGGATTCGGTTCAGATTTTCGGGTTCATATTATTTTTCCAGTCCTACATTTTTTCTTTTCGAACATCAACATTACTTTATGTTTAAAGTTCAACTATATTAACTGTATTATGACTATCAACTATTAATTCTATTTTTATTGAATAGATCAATGAAAACCAATTATGATTTTTCCCTTTGACCTAACCAACTTCAAAACAAAATGATATACTAGGATCGCTAACAACTACCAAATGGATCATAAAAATTATCATTCTCTTTCAACATATTTGCATCTTCATATATTTGGAAATATTTTATTTACTAAAACTATAAAATTAATTTAAAATTCATTAAAAATAAAACATACGAACCCGGCGCGTAGCGCCGGAATACCACTAGTCTTATAAAATAAAGGAGACTTTAGTCTCTCCTCCTGCGTCCACATCATCAGAGAGGTAAGGACTTTTTGTGACACTTGGCAGCTCAGGAGTGGACCGGTGTTTCTCACGCTCTCACTTCCTTCTCGCTCTCACGCTCTCACTTCCTTCTCGCTCTCACGCTCTCTCTTCCTCCTCGCGCGTGGCTTTTAATTTAATTCTGTATTTTTGATTTTCCTTTTAATCCAACAAGCTACTTATTAGTTTATTTAATTCCCCTTCTCTTTCCACGATTTGGGCATGGAAGCGATGGAAACAGCGATTCCCCCCCCCCCTCCGAACAAAGCTCTGAGTTTCACGGGGGTTCATGGCACCAGATCTTTAGGTTCTCTCAAAGGTAAAGGTTCTTCATGGACTTCGTTTAAATCGAGTTAGAATGGGGACAAAATGGATTGGGAAGGGACATGACTAGATTTGATTTTGATTTGAAATCTGGTGATTTAAGTAAGGTGAGATGCGATTCAGAGTATTGGTTATAATTACGACTATCGAATGGTAAAGAAGATCGAGTTAGCTGGTGCAATTGACGATGATATAATAAATCCATTTAAAGACTGTTCAGTCTCCACGGTTCTATATCTTTGTACTTTCTTCCTTTTGACGTGTATTTCTGTCTGTGGATATGTGAATATTGATGTTTTGTTATTTAGTAGTAGGTTATGAGCTTATGATGCTGATTTTGCTTAGGACAAGAATGTCTTCAGGGATGATTGCCGTGAGAAATCAAGTTTTGCAGAAAAATAAATGTGGTAACATGACATTTTTTTGTTTATTTATAATCTTTTCTTACATTTTTATATTTGCAAATGTGATAGTGTCTTCATATATGGCAAAACAGGGGAGTTTGTCGTCTATGTAGCTGATCCATGAATTACATTTCCATCTTTTAACTAAGAAAAAACTATTCCATCCAAGGTTCCAATATGACCTTTTGTTGTGCCTCTTTCAGGTAAGAGATGCCATAACGTCATATCTTTCGACTTTATGCCGTTAACAGAAAACACCTGAAATCAACTTGGTGTACTTATATCACACCTCGTGGAAGAGAAACATGATATTGATGATTAATGTAATTTGTTATGTAATTAGTTTTTATATATGATAAGTTAACAGAAGAATAACACTAAGCTTAACCATTTCAATAGAAAACTGAACTTCTATATTCTACGGTCAAATAAAATATTGATCCAATAAAACCAAAACTTACATATCTTAATATGTTTTAATCAATCAAAATTAATTTACAAGAAGATTTCTGAAAAATTCAAATATATATCAAAGAACACTTTAAATCTATGTAGTGAAGTGTATATTAGAATACCTTACCATCAACAACTATATATATAAGATATAGGCCTGGGCATTCGGGGTCCCAATTGTGTTTCGGTTTTTCAGGTTTATCAAAATAAGCCTCATTCGGGTTATATGAAAATTTGGTTCGGGATCGGTTCGGGTTCTATCGGGTTCGGATCGGGTTTAGTAAATCTTCAAAAAGAACCGGTACAACCCGATGTACTTTCGGGTTCGGTCCCAATCGGTACTTCAGTTTAAATGTACCTGATTTATATCTACTTTGTAACCAAAAAGTAAGTAAAATTGGTTACTTGGTTTTAAAATACTTGATTTGTACCTATTTTGTAACCAAAACATAAATAAAATCGGTTAAATAAAATCTATGTCATATTTCAATACATTTTATTATGTTTAAGTTATGGAAAAAATATCAAAGAAAGTCTATAGATAATGATTTTGAGATAATATAAAATATGAACGATTAATTTTAAAATGGTTTAAGCTTGCACCAGTTAAACTTAATTTTTATAATATTAAAATTATTACCTCAATGACATGCTATTTTTTGTATAAATTAGCTCCGGTTTGTTTGTTTTTAAGGGTTCACTGAATTTTGATTTGGACTTCAATCCTAATAAACGCTTAATTCTAAATTAAAACTATTACAAAAAAAATATTTAGTAAAATATGCTTATAGTTTTTGAAGTTAAGACTAATAAAACTCACGAGTTAAAAAATGCTAGATTAGCTAAAGATAATGTGATTGTCAATATTAAGTAACAAGATTTGAATAAGAACTCATAATCACAGATAAAAATACATACACATATACCACCATGAAAATTAAAACTTTAACATACAACTAAATAATATCGAAGAGGAAAAAGAATATCTGGATTATCCTTGGAAAATAATCAATTCAGTTATTACATTTAGACCACGATTAAGAATTCACTTCTTGGATTTAATATCATTTTGAAGACAAAGTATTTAACAAAAACGTTCATAGTAAAATCCCTAACAAATTGTCACATTCATAACATGTATAAAGTATGTGAGGATTATTAGTATTTTAAGAGGATGAACAAACAACTACATTTATATGATTCATTTTAAAACATCATTAAACTATATTTACTTTAGTGCAACTATCAACTATTTATTATATTTTATTTCATTAATTTATAAAATCTATTTATGCTATTCATCTTTGACTTAAGCAACTATAAAACAAACTAATACACTATTAATTACCACTATCAAATGGATCAAAAACTCATTATCCAATCATTAGGAAACAAAATATACGAACCCGGCGCTATGCGCCGGGATACCACTAGTGAACTATAATTTAGGGCTCGACAAAAAATCTGAATCCGAAGAACTGAACCGAACCCGATCCGAAAAAATAATATCGAACCCGAACCGAAATTGATTAAATATCAGAATGGGTTTAACATTTTTTGTATCAAGAGAACCGGAACCGAATCCGACCCGAACCGAAATATTATGGGTATCCGAATATATCCGAAATAGATTTGTACACCTAAATATATTACTTATTTTTAGATTTAATGTATATTAAAAACATCCAAGATATATAAAATATTTTAAAATTATCCAAAATACTTAAAAATATATACAAATAGTCAAAAGTAAATGTATAAAATAACTAAAATATATTCAAAACACCAAAAAACTTGAAATATTTATTGATCCTCTATCCAAATATTTAAACCAAACCAATTTATATGTTAATTTTATGTCTTTTGATATATGCTATTCAAATTTATTTGTAATATATTATTTTGTTTATAAATTTTGAGAAATTTTAAGCATATAATAAATTAAAAAAATTAAAAAATAATTTAAATGGGTTATCCGAACCCGTAAAGATCCGAACCCACTACAAGAAAACGTAGCAGTAACAACGGCGGTTTACGACGAAATTATTTCCTCGTAACTTTACATGGGCTTTACAACGCAATTACGACGAGACATTATTTCGTCGTAAACTCCATGGTAATTTACGACGAAAGGATTTCGTCGTAAAGTCAGTGTAAGTTTACGACGAAAGTACGTGGAATGCGAAATAGTTGTAAACGTTACATCGACATTACAACGAATCATGTTACCGTTATATAAAGGTGAAAACGTGTATTCAATGTGCTTTAACTTACCTAAATTCGTTGTAAAGTCGTTGTAAATGTTCCATGTAAAATCCATGTAAAACTTTTCTTGTAAAATCATTGTTATATTTCTCTATATATATAT
>NC_027753.1:9987591-9991057 GCF_000695525.1 Brassica oleracea var. oleracea
AAAAAAATTATTTGGTTTCATATTTAATTTTATTTCAAATATTTTAAAATTTTAAATTATTGTTTTATAAAATTTATATAATTATTATAATTAATTAATATTTTAAATATGGAGATGTAAATTCGTTGTAAAATTCCACGTTAAGTCCTCGTAACGTTTACGAGGAATTTACATGAAGTCGTTGTAAAGTCCTCGTAAAATTTACATCGACTTTACGTGGAAGCCTTACGTGGCTTTTACAACGAACTATTACGAGGTATTTACATCGTCGTTTACGAGGGCATTACGACGAATAGTTTCCTTCCGCTTTACGAGGAATTGACTTCCTCGTAAACGTAACTAGGACTTTACGACGAAACCTCCGTTACGACGAGCGTTTAACAACGAAACGCGTATCGATGTTAATTCGTCGTAAAGCCCCTATTACGACGAATTTACAACGAATACCGCCCTC
This sequence comes from Brassica oleracea var. oleracea, assembly GCF_000695525.1. Classification (NCBI taxonomy): domain Eukaryota; kingdom Viridiplantae; phylum Streptophyta; class Magnoliopsida; order Brassicales; family Brassicaceae; genus Brassica; species Brassica oleracea. Next base: position 9,988,046 of record NC_027753.1, read on the forward strand.
GTAAAAAATATGTTTTCTTGTAGTGACCGAACCCGAACCGAAATTTAGAAATACAAGAATGAGGCTGAAATCTTTGAACCCGAAAACCCGAAACCCGAATAGATCCGAACCGAACCCGAATGGGTACCCGAACGCCCACGACTAAACTATATATAGTCCGAAATATCCTGGTTGAAAGCAATGTGAATACAATGTTGCAAACTCTTACCCTAGAATCTTGATCATTTTGAAATTTATTCAAAGGATACAAAAAACAATATGTCCTAAAAAAATCTGTAATCTAAAATATAAGATTTGATCCATGTTTACAAAAGCTGTTTTCTTATGAAGTGACATGGATTCAATAATTATGCTCCAATAATCTAAAATAAGCTTTTGCTTTTGTCTTTATAATCTTTGTATAATCTTGCACGTTTTAGCACCTCTCTATCTTTCTTCCTTTATAAGTCCCTCACATATCCTCTCCTTAGCTCATAAGTAATCAAACCTCAAAAAAACAATATTTCATATCTCTGTTTCTCTCTCTAAGAAAACTCTAAACGTATAATGGATCAAAACGAACCAATAAGCAAGAAGCTATGGAACATCGTACGTTTCCTCTTGTACATGATCCGCAAAGGCGTCTCAAAACACAAACTCATTGCCGACTTCAACGCCACTCTCAAACGCGGGAAGAATCTCATGTTCCACCACCGTCGCCGCGTCCCCGCCGCCTCCACCGCCTCCGACGCTGCTTCATCCGCAGCCGCAGCTGCACCACGACAAGAATACGAGTTTAGCTGTAGCAACACTCCAAACTACACTTTCCCTTTTACCAATATTTCTTTCATGAAGAAAAAGAGTCACAATAGTCTCTTTGCGTGTGGTCAAACGCCTCAGACGCTCGATGATGACGCGGCTGCTGCTAGAGCAGTTCTTGAGCTTCTTCATGGTGACAAAGGAAACGTTACGCCGGCGTATTTGACGGCGGCTTTGTCTCCTTACTTTCCAGGGTTTGGTCGGACTCCTTTGGTTAGGCCATTAAGCGTAACGGACTCACCGTTTCCGTTAACACCGGAAAATGGTGACGTGAATAAAGCACACGTGGACCAAGCCGCTGATGATTTTATAAAGAAGTTTTATAAGAACTTGAATCAGCAGAAAAAGATGATTGAGTTCAGCTAAAAATCAATCTGATCAGTGTGTTCCTTCATATTTTCTCTTCTTGCTTAAATATTTCTTTTACTCTTTTCTCCGTTTTGCTGATTCAATGCCAAAGATGTAATGATATTTTGGGGGGATTTTTATTTTCGAGTATCTTGAAAAATTGGATATTATGAATAAAAAATAAATCATGGGTTTTTACTAGTTTGAATCTCTAACTGATATGTGGAAAAGTTGTAGTGGCTAATAAAATTGATTCCAGGGAAATTAATTAATCTTCGAATCCACAAGCTTCCACAACGACAACATAATTAAACTAGTTATTCCTTTCTAGTGAATGCTTTTTCTTTCCTCTAAGCTAAGAATACTTCGACAACAGATCTCTTTAGCTTTTCATTTTTAACCCAAAAGTAGTAAGCCTAAACAAGTTAACACTGTAAAATACATATTGTAAGCAAAACTTGTATTAACTGTGACGAGTAAAATAATTTTACTTACTATATTATTTATAAACACTAGTATTTCATAAAACAGATGAATCCAATTTTTTTTTTTTTTGAAAAATAATGCAGTGACATACTATAATGTTTATAGTTTGTTTTGGTCAAGTGACAATCATCAGTATCATCTGGAAAAATAGAACTATTATTATTATATAAAATTCACTTTTGTATCTGTTTCTTGTCTCAAATAAAGACATATGGGCAATATTCTCCGTTTCATCGTTTGATTAGTATCAACCATTTCGTACGGTTTGAATCTTATCAGCTTTTTAATTGTATGCATGTCATGATCCCAAAATAGACCCAAGATGTTCATAGTTTGCATTTATTGTTTTATTACATCTCGAAGTTACAACTTCATTCCTTGTTACTCACCCAAGAGTTAAAGTCATTTTGTGAAACTTAAAGTGGACATTGCAAGTTGTTTGGCTCATTCCCTAAAGCAAAAGAGAGAAAACTACTTTCTTTTCCACATTTTTCTTTAATTTTCTTTTACTTATTTAAGTTTTCTTTATAATATATTCACAAATCACAAGTTTGAATATCAAAACAACAACTCCACCACTATCCCGAGAAAGCTTATATATGACAGAGGGCCAGAGGCAATAAAAAACTTCTTTCGTAAGTCACTGTTTTCATCATTTTAGATTCTACAAATCAAGAATGAAGATTGCCGTTCTTTTTTTTTTTTTGAAACACTTTCCTTTTTGAAACACTAAGATTGCTGTTCTAAACTATTCTTTCCTTAGTTGGGTTATTGAAGGGTCTGACTGTAAGTCACAATTGGCGATATATTTTAAGCAAAAGTCATATTTACTCTGCCTTCATCTGAAACTGAACCAATCAGGCGAAAAAGTTTTGAGAAAATTGAAAAATAAAGACATTTTATACTTCGATTTGTCAGAATAAGATTTTTTGAAAATTCTTTAGGTAAGTAGGATTTATAATTTTTTAAATACCGTATTGCCCTCAAATTAACATAGTTAAGATTTATATAATTAATATTAATATTTCGAAATATATTTAACCACTTTTAAAAAAACAAAAAAAAACAAAAAGTAAAAACAGAAAGTAAAAATAAAGGAAAAACAATAAAAAAAGTAGAAACAAAAGTCGATTTACCCTAGAGATTAACGAACCTCTCTCATCTTCTCCGCCGAAAGCTTGAAGCTCCTCCAATGACGATTTTGGGTAAGAACAAAGCCAAATCGTTTCTTCACTCTTTAACTTTCATTTTTCATCTCTAATCTAGTTATTTTCGTCTTTCTCTTTGTTATCAGCCTGAAGAATTGGAGATTTGTTCTTACTCTACGACATCGTCGGACGCTCTTCTTCTTCTTCCACCATCAATTTCATCAACATCTCA
>NC_027753.1:9992637-9993583 GCF_000695525.1 Brassica oleracea var. oleracea
AAGTGCCGGACTGATATCAACAATTTCTGTGAAACGTTCCTGAAATTCACTATACCTATATGCCTTTGAAGCCTTCTCGACCAAAGCAGTGAACCCCTTTGTCCTGAAGAATTTAACCACATTGGTCAGCAAGTGGTGTATACAAATTCCGTGCTTTGATCGTGGGTAGACATCCCTGATTGCTTTAGCAATTGACGCATGTCTATCTGACACAAAAGCTAAGTCTTTACTATCAGGAATAACCACACTCAACTGTCTGAAGAACCACTCCCATGATTCTTCATTCTCTGAATCAACAACTCCAAATGCAATTGGATACAAGTTGGAGTTACCATCTACAGTTGTAGCAACAAATAGAACTCCTTTATATTTATTTTTCAGAAAAGTTCCAACAACAACAATCACCCTACGCATATGACTGTGAAATCCTCTAACTGATTGCCCAAACGACATAAATAGATACATGAATCTACCATCCTTCTTAGTTTCATAGTGAGTGTGTGTACCAGGATTAGCTTCTTTAATCATATGCAAATATTTTGGTATCTTTGCATAACTTTCGTCTGGTATACCTCTAACAGCTGCAATTGCATACTCACGAGCTTCCCAAGCGTGCCAATAAGTAATTTCGCAGCTATGTTCTAGCCTCATAAACTGAATGATGTCGTTTGCTTTGGGGCCATCATTGGCATCATCAAATCGATGTTGTATCAGCTTTCCAATAGTTCTTGCCGACGCCGTTTTTCCGAAGTTGCTTTTCTTTGAAGGAGCACATGAGTGTATACCCACACACTTATTGATCATGAAATATGTAGACCCATCAACACATTCCGCACGCACAGTCCAGTTGCACGTATTATCCTTACATCGTATAGACCACCACTTTTTCGTTGATTTGGTAACAAGGAAATCGTAATTATTCTTCATCGCCCAAATTTCCATTGTT
>NC_027753.1:9994144-9996499 GCF_000695525.1 Brassica oleracea var. oleracea
AAATTTGGAAGTTTCCATTTTTACTTTATTTGGCAAGAATATACATCATACGTAAGGCAGAAATATGTAGAGAGAATGGAAACTACATTTTGCCTTAGGCTATTATATAGTAAAAGGCAGAACAAGGTATGACTTGTAAAAAAGAAAAGGTATTTCACTGACTCTAGGATAGAACTTGTAAAAAAGCCGTAGGTAGACTGAAGATATCAAGATAGAATATTACGACAAAAAATCTAGCTAAGGTAAACTATTGAAGAAAGTGTAGTTTATATTTTCTATCCAAGGTAAACCTATGTACAATACTTTATATTCGATTTGTAGACTACGTAGATGGCTAGAATAAGTATTCTGTTATAGCTTTGATATTAAATAAAACATAGTTCCACAGTTTTTAAAAATTAAATTTAAACATAAAAGTATATATACTTTGGTTTCTAATGATTCTACATTTTTTTATATTTTTTTACCTAAATTTACTATTTTTTCCACAATACAAGAGCAAAACCAGTACAAAACGACCAAAATCTTATTTTGACAAACAAACTTCGAAATTGTCTTGTTTTTCCAATTCTCCTAAAAGTTTTCATCAATATTTTCGCTAGTCACTGTTTAAAAAAAGTAAAATGGTTTGTTTCTTCCCTCTTGACTTGTGGAGAGTAAATATGTGTTGCGCTAGTTTTACCGTTTTCTTTTTCTTTATTATATTATTTACTCTAATACTTTTAATCTGTAGTTATCTTATATATTTAAACAAAGTTACAATATTGATTTATGTGTGATTTTTTTTTAAAATAGACCTAATAGAACTATTACTAAAAAGTCATGTTACATTTAATCTCTAATCTTATCATTTAAATTTTGGGTCTACTAGAAATTTTTATTAGACTATCAGTAATTGGATTTAAACAATAGATTATCCATTGGATTTATAGATAGTATAAATTAAATAAATATAATTTAATGTTGTAATACTATACCTCCATATGTTAATTATCTAAATATTTGTCGATGTTAACTTTTAAAATTATAAAGATTTTTTTTTTTAAATAACAAAAATCATACTCTCTAACAATGATTAATGTTTACTACCTTAAGCCAATGAATTTTTTAAAACTATATAGTTTATTTTAAAAATTAAACAAAAACTAAATATTTAATAATTTACTCGATAATATAAATCTATGAAACGGAAAGTTTAATTTTTTAAAAACTTTCTAAATTTGTGAAATGTTACAATATCTTTGAATATGACAATAAAATAATATTTTACTAATCTTTATAGATATAGTTACGATTCTAATAATGAAATAATAATCCGAAAATATATATATAGAAGAAGATACAAATACTTGTGAAAGTTTAAAACAATCTATTCAATGAAAAAATATACCGTAAACTTATTATGTTTTAAAAATTGATAGACACATATATTGTAATATATACCAATTTATAATTGAAAACAAAATATTTATATAAAAATAAATGAAAACAAAAATCCGCGCCGTTCGAGATCTAGGTAGTCTTACTTGCCCTCTTACTTACCAATTACACGCAAAGTGATTAAGACAATTATGCATATGTGTGATACAAATACATACATACGTCAGCATATACATATGACATATCTATATACATAAATCATACTGCATATAGTCAGACAAAGATATGTTTCCATATTCTCAAGCTTTAATGGCCGTAAAATCAGATCGGCCAATATATATATATAAACAAATATATATATATATATATACAACTTTATAAGTTTTTATATATATGTCTTGTTTTTATTTCTGATTAACCATGTCCGGCGGGACGAGACCCAACCAACCAATCTCCTGGAAGCTACTAGAACCGGCCCTTGTTAGAAGTTAATGAAGCGTAGGCTTCCGGCCTTCATATTATTAAGTATAATTTTGGCCACAAAATTCTACGAAGGTGATTTTAGTTCAGTGATCAAATGTATCTATCTTCTATTAGAGGTGAAAGGTTCAAACCTAACCAGCCACTTTATTATTTTTGGTTTGTAGCCTCAGAAAACAAGGACCGGCTGTGGGAGCTACCCACCGAGGACATGCAAGTCCGGTTGCTCTACGTGGAAGTTAGAGATTGATATCTTGCATATTTACATTGTTTTATCCATTTATTCATGTGCATTTTCATCATATAGATTAGGATTTAGCCATGTCTAGGTTGCATTTTGCATACATATGTCTCTATTAGGTATTGGAGTACCACATGGAGTTCCTGGAGACATTTGGGTGCATTTGGAGCTCAAAAGAGGTGATTAAGGTGATCATTGGACGAGCAATGCATGGGAGCGACCTACCGGAGCGACGCCATGAACTCGCTCGCCAT
>NC_027753.1:10001923-10003592 GCF_000695525.1 Brassica oleracea var. oleracea
TTTGATGAAATGTCTGAGACAACTCTCCTAGGCTTTTAGTATACTTTGCCAAAGACATTTGTTGTTAAAGATGCTAAGATAGCTAATAGACTTGTTAGTAATGATTGCTTTCACATTATTCAACCAAAGACATTTGATGTTTGAGATATGTTAGCAAATTAGCATTCATCTAGACATAGAGCTTGCTTAGAATTGTGTCTAGGTTTAAGGTCGATAGTTTGATTGATCATTTGCCATCCTTAGTTCGATATTTGATCACCCAAGGTCTAATTCCTATGCCCATGAGTTCTCTTTTCCCTTAGCCAAGAAAGTATCATTATGTAATTGCTTTCTAGTATTAGTAGTAGTTTAAAACCCATCTAAATCATTGGTTGCACTTAGATTAAGTGAGTACTTGCATTCTCAGTGCTTTGATATCTCTCAGAACTGGTTCGACAATCGTTTATACTACAACATTTGTTTTAGGAACCTTGAAAACTCCTAACATCAAATTGGTACCTATCCAAACTAGCAATTTTGTTTTATAGGAGAATTGATTTTTAACCTGGACCAACATGACAACTTCTTGTCCATTAAAAACAACCAGAACACCGCAATGTGTCTTATATGTTATGTAAAATAGATTTGCGTAACATAGCTGTAAAATTAACTTCCAAAGAAGTGATGATATATATGGAGTAATATATACCAGTGTAAGATCTGTCATAAGTTATATTGACCAAAATTAACATATAATTGTGAAGCTATAAGATTAAACGAGTATATAAACAAATAAAAGAACAACTATCCAATGATTTAAGATAGAGCTGCATATCACATAGAGGACCAAGATGAAGCTTTATTAAATTATTTGGATCACATCAAATAAAGAAAAAGAAAAGATACTGGAGCAGCTTTTGTGCTGGTTGATTGATCATGTGTAAGAGACTCAGAGACACATTTCCAAATAATCTGCGAGATTCTCATTGGATAAGGATATCTTCTTTATATTATTGTGTGTGTTTATCATCTTCAGTTGTTTACCTTTTTTAGATATTGATTAATGATTGTTATGTGAGACTTAGAGAATGTGTTATATAATATCTCCATAATAGTAGGAAAAATTTTTTGCTCCAATATCATATGGATTTGCAACTTCAACAACCAAAACCAGAAAATAAGCATTGGAAAACTAAACCATGGACCGTCTCGGCCCACTATATTCACCTACCCAACATGTTGAACCCAGTTATATAGTAGTCATGAAGTTAAGTAGGAATGGCAATTGGGACAACCCGCCCCGCCGTGGCCCGCCCCGCTGCGGTCTCTATCTCTGGCGGATCTTTGCGGGTCAGCCCGCCGTAACCCGCGGTTCCTAAACCTCTACCCAAACCCGCCCCGCTTGCTACATAGGACTTTGCGGTCCGGCCCGCGGGTAGTGAAAATGCAGTCCTCATTAGTTTTCTTCTTCTCATTGACCTTGAGACATCTCATAACTCTTCGCAAATCAAACAGTTCTCAAAAAGACAAAAAAAAGAAGAATGGAAGTGATGAGCTTAACTGCTCCATCTTCGCAAAGAAAATTCACTAGCTGCTTCTTAAGCGCACCAACAAGCCCACGAAGAATCACAGAGTGGTACATAGAGTACGAGGAGGAGGCAAAAAAGAAACTTCTCCGAACGTTCTTTGA
>NC_027753.1:10003752-10019695 GCF_000695525.1 Brassica oleracea var. oleracea
TGACAATTAATAGTAAAACTTTAAAACAATCAAAGTTTCAAACAAAATAGCTCATACATAAAAAAAAAAAAACTGATAACTTCTTGTCACTAAAGTCTACAACCATCATGTTTTAAGTCAACTAGTCAAGTCAAACAAAGCAAACGAACTCTTGAACTCAATACTGTAACTTAGTAGCAGATTGTAAATTTTTAATCTAATTACAGTATAGAATGGCGAGTGATATAAATAACATGCAAAGATTTAACTTTAACTCGTGTCTACCGAGATGAAGAAATCATATACCTGTGTAGATGGTTTAGAAATCATATACCTGTGTCGATGGTAGATGGTGGTAGATCGAGGAAGAGGTGAAGCTACAGTGGTAGATGGAGGAAGAAGAACGAGGAAGAAGAAAAGCTATGGTAGTAGATCGAGGAAGAAGAGAAGCTCCGGTGGTGCTCTCTACGAAAAGAAGTACGGTTGTAGACCAAAGATGAAGAGAAGGTACCGATGAAGAAGATAAGGCCCGGTGGTGAACTTTGTCAACGGGTGGAAGAGAAGGTCCAAAATTTCCTTCACAGTCGCCATTTCTCATCTTTTTCGTCGGTGAGCAGAACGCAAATGTCTCTGGTGAAGAAGACACGCGGGTCTCGAATGTCCCGCAAACCCGCGTCGACCCGCCCCGCATTGGCCCATACCCGAAATTGACCAACCCGCAAGACCCACAATATCTCGGGCCTAAGATATATAAGCCCAAGCCCGCCCCGCAGTGGGACTTTACGGGTTAGGCCCGCGGGTTAACGTACCAATTGCCATCCCTAAAGTTAAGCAATCCACATATTCATACTAACAATTAATATTAAAAAGTTTATGTTTGATCTTAGTCCTTAGATGCCTTAAAATTCTATAAGTTTTTCATGTAATTGTCAAGTTTCATCATAAAGACAATCTAAGATGTTAGATTTTTTATTGTACGGATTAATAGTTTCAGATTTATTAAAGAATGCATCATATTTGACGTTATTTAAAAATAAATATTGCGTTTTTCATGTTTTAGAAAATACACACGTCATTTTTAATAGCAAAATGCTAATTATCAAGAAATCTCGTTTAAAATTTTGATGGTATTATAGACGGAAGAGTTTTGTTATTAACACATTTTTATATGATACTAGGGTCGGCATTTGTTCTTATGTGGGATGACTATTTTCCTGAGGTTAAAGATCGGAGAAAATTTGTATGTGTGACACAGTATGTTGGAGAACAATTTAACTATATAAAGTCCTCTTGGTTGGAGTGTTATAGTACATTTTAGCTATATAAAGTTGTCTTGGTTGGAGTGTTATTGTTACCGAAAGAATCATGCTAAAGATCAATATCTAAAGACTTTACTTTTAGTCTTTTAACCTTGAAGAATTCAAATCCTTTTGTGCATGTTAAGCTTTGTTACAACATCAAAAATATTGACCACTTTGATTCCAATAAAATTTTAAATTTGTTTATTATATTGTTTTTTTTGGTTCAGGCCAGTTTGTTTTACATGATTCTTTTGTGGCTGGTTTGATTACAATTTATGTTGTAGGCATATGACATTGTTTTTATGTACATTGGTGGTGTGTGTTTATTGCATTTGACCTAACTTTACAACTATCGTTTAATGCTTAAGTTGTAATCCTGTTTTGGTTTTTGTCAAAGATTAAATATTTTGATTTTCAAAATAGTACTCTCGGATCATGAGCAAAATTGTTTGCTTAAATTATGAAAACATACTTTATCATTTACTTAAAACCCATCCTCAGAGAACCCAATAAATTCATCTCTTAACAAAATGTTTGCTCAATTTTTACATATAGTAAGTATTATTCGAGTTTTTATTGTTGTGGTTACTCAAAACATTGATTATTTTATATTTTGTTTATATTGAATGTACTTGTATTTTTAATATATTATGAGTTTCAGTGTATTATTAGTGGTTGTTTTACCTATTCTATTACCTTCTAAATTGTTTCATTTGTTATACCGAGTAATATATTATTTTATTTTAAAATTTTACTGTAAATTTATTACGGAACATGAAAAACATAATATAATATAATTAGTTAAAAATGTATCGTGTGCTATAATGTTGGATCAAGATACATACATTTATTGAATCATTATGTGTTATGTATTACATGTTCTTAATAATTGTTTATTTGATGTTTATCTCGAATTTGAGTGGTGAGTTGTATACTATGTTTTGAAATTAGAAGTTTGGTTAGTGGGCTTAATGTTTATTGGTTATGATTGTGAGGCATGGGCTTATGCTCGTTGGTGCGGATGTGTGTTGAAACAGTGTAAACTTGCATTTCAAGAAATGATAGTATAACCAAAGTTTGAGTATGTATGACCAAATGATTTTTGATAACCAAGTAAAGATCCGTTAATATTAAACACATGTACTGGAATATTTAAAGTTCAACAAAACAGGATATTTATAAAAGAGAATCATGAATTCAAGTAAACGGATCTTTGGGTAGGGCGAATGCAATGGTCAGGTTATCATATCCAAGAACATCTGCATCTTGTAGTAATAACAAACATTACACCTATCTTCTTTTCCTTTGAGCATGCAGATTGTTGGGGCATTATAAGGATCATGTTTGTACCATAAGATGGCCTCTTCACGATCGGGACATCTCGCAAGGTACGTTTCAATTTCTCCAATATCGGTCTACTGATAACATGTTATACTTATACTTATTCTAGTAATTGTAAATAAACAAACTAAAAAAATAGATGAGAGAGATTTAGATACATAAGATCGTAGTGCCAGATGCTGGTAGTCGATATTCAGATAGGGGCATAGTTGGGTTATTAAAAATAGCACAGTGCTTTGTCCTCTACTTAATTTTTTTTTCATCGCTATATAACGCAAATTCCCTTCTCTTTTTCGATTTTAATTACATAATCTAGCAAATAGCTCAGATTGATAAAGTTGACACGATCTATTTCTATCATCAGATTCAAATCGTTTCTCAATGGCACAAAAGTTGGAAGACAAAGGCGGAAATGGAGGCATAGAATGGGACGATGGAGCCGATCATGGAGCTTAAATGTTATATAACTATGAAATGAAATTAATGGAATAAAAATAAATGAAATAAAATAATTAAAATTGGTTAAAAATGGAATATATGCATTTTGTCTATTCCAAATCAGAATTGTGTATGGATGTTTTTCTTTGCAAAATTTTTGGAATGGTTATGAAACTAATAGAATTCATTCTATTCCATTAAAGTTAAATGTAAAAAAATAATAATTAATGGAATAATCCATTCCAAATTATTCCTTTCCAAAAATTAATAATCCAATTGCAACCCATTTGTTTTGCTCCACAAATTTACAACTTTGAGCTAGTATCTTTACACACAGGAAGTCTCGTTACTCAGAAGAAAAACGACGCAGATTTCTTATGAAGCTTCTTCGTGGAACTAGACTTCCTAAGCGCTTCGGCGTATTTAACCAGCTCTTTCTTCCTCTGTTCATCTGATTCCAAACACTCTTCTTCTCCATGGTTGGATGACTTTGCTGCTTGACTCTTACCTCGTAACATCCTGATGTGATCCTTAAACTCTTCCTCCTCGTCTTTGCCACACAGCAACATCTGGAAGTCCATCGAATGAGATGGTCGAAGCCTAGTATGAGTGGTATAAACACCTGTGCTTGAGCTACTCGGTTCCGAAGAACCAGCTCTCTTCTTACGTTCCTGCGTACTATCTTTACCGTGTAAGATCTTCATCAACGTATGCATAAGCTTCTTCTTCCCTGACTTTTTCGTTTTCTTGGCAGCCAAAGTGTCAACAGAAGAATCATCTAAGAAGATAGAGTCAGTGATCATCGATGATGCTTCCTCCTGAGAAGATGACCATTGATCATCATAATCTGTATGATCTTCCTCGTGTGCGTATTCAAGAATCAGTTGCTTAGCTTTCTCTTCTGAGTTAGGACTTAAAGTAGTGCTAAGATCCCTAGCGATAGTTTTACCCGCGGGTGGCTTGTAAGTCCTTAGCTCATATCTTAAGCAAGCATTTATCCATTTGAGATAAACAAGCTGCTCCAGGTCACTGCATCGGTCTCCTTGAAGCTGCTCTATCTCCTTCTTCAACTCTTCCTTTTCACTCCTCAATCTGTTACCATCGTTTCTTAATGTCTCCATCTGAAACAAACAAAAAAAGTAAGGAAAATCAAGATTCAGTTCTTGTTTTTAAAGAAAGTTTGACAAGTACCTTCTCTGGATCCTCCAGCTTAGAACTTGCTATGATTTGAACAGACTCCAGCTTCTCAGCAAGTTCATAATTCTCAAAATGTAATCTCATGTTGCAATCTCTAAGCTCGTTGATCTCTCCTTCCAAGTCCGTTGGCCTATGCATCATCTTGGCTGCATCATGATCAGGTAAAGAAGCCTTGATCTCATCTTCTTGCAGCTTGGCCACTCGTTCTCTAAGTGACAATAGCTGCTCCACGTGTTGTTGGGTTTTGATGTTGAGTTTCTTCTTAAGCACCTCAACATGAGAGTTAGCCATGTCCAGCTCCAAGACTGCTTTAGAATGGTCTGAACAATGAGCCTTGAGTTTCTCGTTCTCGGCTTGCAACGACTTGATCTTGAGATTGAAAACTTTAGTCTCCATTTGGTTTAGTTTCAGTCTACTTCGAAGCTCCATTGCAATCTTTTGCTGCTCCTTGAGACTATAGTACTCTAACAACTTATCCTCAAGACACCTCTCTCTCTCACGTAACGCTCTCACCGCGTTTCTTAATCGCTTAATTTCATTCTCACGATCAGCTTCCTCTGTGCTAGGAAACGCTAGAAGAGCAGATAAATCTGACTTTGGGGTTTCACATTCATCATCATAGACCAACAAATCTAACTTGTTAACTTCATCTTCAAACTCCGGTAAAAGAAACACATCTTTTTCATCAACATCACATTCACTTCTTGGCGAAAAACCAATTGAAGTCTCTTCTTTACTAGTCTTAGGCGTTTCTGAATCTCCTCTCTGCACAAGAGAAACAAAAAAAAGCAAAACAAACTTTACAGTAAATGAGTTTCATCACCATTTGTCTAACTCGAAGAAACAATGTTAAAATATAATCATTTTTACAATCATTTGTATTCCTAGAAACAAGTAAGATCTGCTGGAATTAATTAAGTTCGGTAGTATATTATTTATTCTGCTGTCCAGAATTAATTACAACGACTCATTTCTCTTTTTATCTCATTATTATGGATGATTTTCTTTTTTACCCATCTTTATCATTTGCCCATCTATATTATTAAAACTGGAGTACATTTTATATTTGTTTAAAACAAGAATAGCACTATATATCTATATTGTTTGAAAACATGGATAACATTTAAAAAAAAAATTATGGCCTTCTAGCAATATAAAAAAAATCGATTTGTAATCAATATTTCATCAAATATATTCAGTTACCATAACTCAAATACACGTAATAAATCCCACTTTTAAATATGAAAACAATAAAAGAATAACTAATAAATATATTTTGACAAATATATGATACATCTGCAATCTAAATTTATAAAAAATTATTAACACTTAAAATGGAAAACAAATATAAATTTATAGAACAAAAAAATGAATACCGCAATACAATTGCACTACAAAATGGTGAGACATCTAAAATATATAATATTCACATGAAAACTATAAAATATTATAATATTCTTAATTATGCAATAGTTAGACATGAAATATTAAAACCTCTCAGGTCCACCTCCTATTGCAATTACGTTACATGCAAACATATTCATGTTATATATCTATATTATTAAAACTGAAGTATATTTTAGATTTGTTTGGAAACAAGAATAGCACTATATATCTATATTGTTTGAAAACATGGATAGCATTAAAAAAAATTATGGTCTTTTAGCAATATAAAAAAAATCGATCTGTAATCAATATTTCATCAAATATATTCAGTTACCATAACTCAAATACACGTAATAAATCCCACTTTTAAATATGGAAACAATAAAATAATAGCTAATAAATATATTTTGACAAATATATGATACATCTGCAATCTAAATTTATAAAAAAATATTAACACTTAAAACGGAAAACAAATATAAATTTATAAAACAAAAAAATGAATACCGCAATACAATTGCACTACAAAATGGTGAGACATCTAAAATATATAATATTCACATGAAAACTATAAAATACTATAATATTCTTAATTATGCAATAGTTAGACATGAAATATTAAAACCTCTTGGTCCACCTCCTATTGCAATTACGTGAGATGCAAACATATTCATGTTATATATGATTAAGTGTCTCTTTGAATAGAAAAGTACTATGGTTTCTTTCTTTAAGTGTTTCAGAATTGAGTTCTAAAAACAATTTCAAAGTTTTGTTAAAAATCTTTATGATCGAAAAATTATTTTCTAAAATTACATTGTTATTAAATTTCGAATACTTTACATAAGTAGATTAATATTAAATTTTTCAACAGAGATATGGAAACCAGTATATTTTGAAAAAAAATCACGTTTTTAAAATTTGTATATCTCTTCAATCATAGGAACCACCATATTTGAAATCTATATTTATCAAAAAATAATATATTTTCTAAAACTTCGATTTTGATTTTTCGGTTTTAGATCTATATGAACCACTTAGTTATTTGTGAATATCAATTTAGTTTTGAGTTTTTTTTTTGCTTCGGTTTTGATTCACTTTTGGATCTCGGTTTATAGTTCCATGTCTAATCAGCATGCTGAAGTTTTTTTTTCTTTGGTTATAATTTTTAAAATACCACGTCAGAAAACGGGTTATAACCTATAAATATAAATAAAGCTTTGCAGTATATATTTCAAATATTTCCACAAACTCAGTGGTAAGTATATCAGATTTGGACATATCATTTCGGTTATTTAGGATTCAAAAAGATTCGAATTATCTAAAAATATGAAAAATACCCAAAACATGAAAAATATTTAAACTCCAAAAAATCAAAAAATATTTAAATGCCTAAAAATCTAAAATTTTATTCGAAATATGACCCGATGAACCCAAAATTATCCAAAATTTTATCCGAGTACCCAATTTTTTTTAAAAAAAAATTCAAATTTTACCTGAAACACAAAAATATTGTAAATCCAAACTCAAAACTTAAAAAATATATGTAATGCCAGAAACATATTCGAAATACCCTAATATACTTAATATACACAAAATATTTCCGACTAGGTCTCAGGTAGAATCCAAACTCAAACAAAGACCCACGAGTCTAAAAGAAATACCTATTACGTAATTTTCTTTGAACCCGGACCCAAACCAAATCTATGTTTTGAGTCAGTTTCGGTTTGGTCTTTGGTCCGGACTAAATATCCAGGTCTAAGAGAAAGTTATATAAAATGTACATATAAAATCTTAAATAAACTACTCATAGAATATATAATTTTCAAAAATTCTCTTCTTCAATATAATATGACTTTATATTATAATATAATCTCAAAAACTCGCGCTTTCGAAGCGCGGGTCAAAATCTAGTCTTTTTTAAACATATAGTTTATCAGTGTATAAATATAGAAATCTTTATATTCTTTATTCATAGTTTCCTTTCTATATTTCCTTATTAGTTTCTACAATCAGAAGGCAAATCAATCTGCAAACTAAATAAGTCAAACCATAAATAGCGAGTTGTAGCATAAACTGCTCATGAGATTAACAAACTTTTTACTTAAGGGGATGTTATTGGTTCTATAATTTTAATGGATTTGAAAATCCAAGCAAAATCTAGTGTTATTGGTTCTATGATTTTAAAATCTGTATTCAAATTCATTGTTATTGGTTCTATGATTTTAAAATAGATTTCAAAATTAGGTGTTATTCAATAGTAAGGATTTGATTAAGCATTTGATTTGAATTTGGATTTGAATAGATTTATAAGTGTTTTAGAGAGTAAAATACAAAGAAACAAATATTGAGTTATAGCTTGTTATTTTGAATGGATTTGTCTTATAAATTTTTCTCTAACAAAAAATGTCCAATATCTCACGTATACAACAAAAATTTCAAATAATCCATGGCACTTTCATCATGCAATATTCTATTATAACACCAACTTCCATTTTTCAGTAGAATATGTCATCGTTTCTTTTTTGGTAGGAGTATGTCGTTTCTTTTGAACAAAAAATTATATTTCCTGATTTTTTTATTTTCTATTATTTCTATATTGATTTTCCGTTTTCCATAACATGTGTCATGATTTCTATATAATCTTCATTATACATACATAATTTTATAAACACACAAACACATAAAACCTAAAACCAGAAGCATCAATGGGAGAATCACATCAAGAAACACAAGACCCATCGCAAGAACGAGAAAAAGGTTCATATATTCAATGGAGTCCTGAAGAAAATAAAACTTTGATCGATTTACTTTTAGATGCTGTTGCTTCGTGTTTGCGTGACAGTAATGGTACATTCAGCAAATTTACGGTAGAGAGACGAATTCTACCTACTCTCAATCGAATGCATGGATGCAATATACTTTGTTTTATTATAAAGCTGAATTTATTGCAAATCCATTTGATTGATTTTAATAATCCATTTATTTTGATTCTGAATTCCGTATGTTTGATTTCGAAATCTATATGTCTGATTTAAGAATCAACGGATTTCTTAAATCCTAGAAGAATTCTCAAATCCATTAAAATCATAGAACCAATAACCCCTACTTACATCAACGGATTTGTTAGGGCTTCCTCTGTATCCGTGATCTGAAAATTTTCAAAACCCCTCCAAGTAATTGGTAAATAGAATATAGTCACATAATAAAAAAAGCAATAAGACATAAACGCAAACCAGGAGATTGAGGTCGAAGAGGAGGCAAAGTGGGCCCGATTCTTTTCGTTTGCTTTTTAAATCGAGAAAAGAGCAATCCGGCGAATGATATGGCTAAGGCAGCTCCTAGTTGAAGCACAAACAGGTTTACATCTCTTTTATGTCTGGTAATAATCATGATTGAGCCCCAAGTTTTCAAGTTCTGATCAAGAAATCGAAGTTCTTTGAACTAAATCTACAAGTTCAGATTCTTTAATCAGAAGGCAAAACTTTGATGATGATCAAAACGAACCAAAACTCTTTGATATATATTTACTTTCCTTGAACAGACTACTTGAAAAAAAAAATTCTCTTATTCAAGTAAATAACACGAGTAAGTTAAGGCCATTCAGGAAAGACTCACCAGAAACGCCATAAAATTAGGTAGCACGAAACGCTATATAAAAATTTCTCACCATTTGGGGTTTGATATATATATATATATATTAACTTTCTGGAGAAAAAAAGAAAATATAAGAAGTTGGATGCAAAGACGATATTGATTCTCTTTAGGTTGGTGTATATATCTGGTGTATATCGCTGTCAGATGATCAAATGCGTAACATGTGAAGATTGAGAAGAAAGATTTGATTTGATGGCAAAGAATTTCGATGTGTTGGAGAAATATTGAACATAGGATGATTATAATGGATGAGAAGTCGATCACGAGACTGTGTCTTGGAATGGAACGAACATAGCCAGATGCGTTTCGGTAACATATTCTAATCAAATCATTATAGATCTTTTAATTAATTAGTATTCAAGGACTGGCTCTTTAATATGACTCAGTTCTGTTTTTGTAGGCTGGATTCCTGTGACTTATTAAATTTAATGTTTTATAATAAAAAGATCCATGTCACTGAGCCTGATATGCTTCGAAGTCAAAAAAATTTTTTTAATGAAAACTTGAAAGAGATAGCCAATTATATATAGAAAGAATTTGGCCCAACAAAGATCACGTTGAAGGGTTTGATTTTTTTTGTTTTGGATTTTGGTTTTAATGGTCTTTTCGGATGGTCGATCTTTAAGGTCTATTGAGTCCGGTAGTCTGATGACTGAAGCTGATTGGTTGATTGAGTTTTTGAAGATTTAGTTTTTGCAGGCAGATTCTGAAACCCAATCTTGCGTCATAGCGGTTTCCGTGATGATTGTGCACATATGTGTTCTCTTGGCTTCAGTAGATTGGGTGCATTATTTGAGGTATGCGTATCTCCAATCATTTGTTTATTAATGCGAGGACTATAGTTTATCTTCAGAGATGAAATCGATTGTTAATTCTAAATCTAGTTATAAGTCTATTGGAGGGAGGAAGAAGATGAATAAAACAAGTTTAAGTCAAAAAAAAAAGTGAGACAGTCTATTTTAGGTTTTTGTTTTTGTTTTGTCACTCTGGTTCTGGAACTGATTCCGTTAAGTCTTTGGCATGTGTCTCTGGGTTACTTGTTTACCCGTCAGCTTATGTATCTGGATGTAAATATATGCAATCGCAGGCTTTGGTTCTGATCTTACATACCTTTGTTTTAAGTTTATTAATAAAATTCAGACGACAAAACAAAAGATCAAGTTAAAGAAACAACAATCCCTAAAATCATTATTGAGGTGATTGGAATGAGCCATTTATGGTTTTGGATGTAGAATTTAATCTGTAAGTTTATTTACTGTAAATTATTATACTGTAACTTTGTAAAGCACTATTTTTTTGTTTCGGAAATAAATATTTCTACAACCATATTTTAACTTTGTAGATATTTGTTTGCCGTGAATATTTTAAGAAAAAAAAACTTGGTTGATATATATTTCTAAATTAAATTTTGGCTGTCAAAAGCATCTACCGCTGCAACCAATTATCCCCTGTATAAAAGAAAATTTCTATATATCTCCGTATTTCTTAATTGTTGTAAATTTTGTAAACATTGTTGTCTTTGTTAATTTTTATTTAACAAAAATTATTGTACAAATTTCACCTGGTAGAATTAAATTTAGAAGCCCATTTAAGAAGATACGACGTTAACTAATTGATAAGCAGCTAACAGAACCGGCTTTAATGGTTATTGACTTTAATCTTAAGCACATGTGCAAAAGTCAAACCGGATTAAAAATCTAAAAGTTCAACTTGAGGTATTAATGTATTATCTAATTCAGCATTATAAAACCTCGAGATTAGAGATGTCAGACGGGCCGATCTGCGTCCAAATAGACCAACTCGTAGCGGGTTTAATTTTTCTATGGGCTGTGCGGGTAAGCCCGCTTCGGATTGCGGTTTATATATACATGTCCAGGCTCACCCGCCTAGCTAAATGGGTTAGATTTTAAATTATGTTACGTAGCTTTCATGTTACAAAAGTCATTTTAGAATATAGTATATAGTTTTACGCTATGAATAGCATTTATAATGAATGTGACTAATAAAAAAGGATCATAAAATTTTAGAAAAACAAGAGAGTATAAAACATTGTAGTATCTGTTAATATTAAAAAGAAACGGTAAAAGAATTGTAGAAAAACGAGAAATTATAAACAAATATATTTTATAGCACTCTTATCAGTTAAATTATTAACATATAATATAATATGTTCGTTTTTAATTATCACTTACCATTTGTGTCCAAAAATTAACAAAGTTGAGAATAACCAATTCATTAATTTATAATAAATTGAGATACAAAAGCCAAAACAACATCTATAAGCCTATTATATCAGCTGATACAAAGCAAGTGAAAGTTAAAAATGTTGAGATAGTTGATTTACAAGATTCACTTCTTTGTGTTTGTTGTAAAATTAGATTCCAAATTAAAGTTTCCAAAAGAAACATAAAACCTAATTTATGTTAACAAATATGAAACGCGATTTTTCTAATTGTCTTATTCATGCTTGTTTTCTCTATTTTTTTTCATCTGTATTCTAAGTGGCTTAAACTTTTTTTTTGTTATATATAATATAATATTTAAGAAAACATATGTGTCTCAAGTTATTCAGAATCTTTAAATTCCATCAAAATTCTTAGTTTTAAAATTGTTAAACGGACCAACCCACGTCCAAATAGCCCAACCCGTTGCGGGTTCAATTTTAATTTGGTTCATGCGAGTCGGCCTGCCTTGGGTTGCGGTTTGTATATGTATGTCCAGATCCGCCCCGATAGTGGGCTACTTGTACATAACCTGCGGGTTGCAGTCGCCTTTGACATCTCTACTTGTGATCCATGTGAATTTAATTTATTGTTGGATTTTGGGGTGGGTAAAAGAACCAAACCAATCCAGTCAAACCCATACCGATCCAAACTAAACCAAATTGTATGTCTCAAATATTTAAAAAAAATTATTAATCTAAATGGTTCGATTTAGTTTGGTATAAACTGAAACGAACATAAACACAATTTTTTTTTTATGTTTTAGATCTAATATAATAATAATATTAAGTTTTAAGATATTTAACAGTTTAACCTAAACAACTAAACATATTTTTACACATTTTAATTCTAATTGAATAGAAGAAACACATCGTCTATTAGAATAAAAGGAGTGGGATGTTGGCTTATTGGAGAATTATGTTAGCCCTAAGGATATACCCCTCATAAGGAGTTTGGCCAAAAGCTCAACTCATCGTTGGGATACATTTTACTGGAACTACACTAGGAATAGCCAGTACACAGTTAATTTAGGATATTGGGTAGCTCATAACCTATTAAATACAGGGGAAGAAAAGGAAGTGCTGGAGCCAAGCATCACTAAGCTTCAAGCCTTTGCCTGGAAGATTAAAGTGCCTAAAAAGATATGTCATTTTATATGGCAAATGATAACATGTCATCTGGCAGTAACAAGGAACCTAGTACGGCGTAATATGAGGTGCGATGACTATTGTCCAAGATGTGGAGAACCAGAAGAATCTGTAACTCATTCCATATTTGAATGCCCGCCAGCAATACAAGTTTGGTCCCTTTCAGTGATTCCCGGTACTGAGTATCTACGCGAATATGAATTATGTTTTATGGAGGAAGAACATCATTGTCGAACCAGAACTAGACATGGATCTTTATCCCTAGATTATATGATATATATTGAAAGCCCCGAAATGACAAACTCTTCAGGGGAATAGGTAGAGATCCATTGGAGTTAGTTCGCTATGCAGAGAGTGAATGTCAAGCCTTGTTTAACGCAAACGAGACGGTGCCATCAATGCTACAAGATCACATCGTTCAGGAGCCCCAAGTCATAAGTTTGGGTAATATTTGCATGCTAGATGGGTCATGGACATCCACATCACAGTTCAGTGGATGTGGATGGGCTTTCATGGACAGCTTTGGGAAGATCCAACTTATGGGGACACGAAATATTATTCCACACGAATCAGCTTTGCATGCGTAAGTAGAAGCACTGCGATGGCAATGGAAAATATGCTTCAACATTCGACATGCCAGAGCTTTGGGACAGACTGCAAGGAGCTGATCGCCATGATCAAGGAGCCTCACGCCTGGCCAAGCTTTGTAACGGAATTGAAGAGGATAGAGACTCTGCAGATATGCTTCCCGAACTTCAAGATATCTTTTGTTCCACGTGCTCAAAACCATATTTCTGATTTTTTAGCTAAGACTGCTAGATCCTTCCATAGGGAGTTATATTTCATTGGTTGTTCTATTCCGGTCTGGTTACCCAGACCACCTCAAGTTTGAGTAATAGAATGCTGCTCGTTGTCAAAAAAAACACAACTAACAACAAAACAAAAGAATACGAATCTTATGCACTATCATCAAAACCACAAAATTACATATGATATTTATATTAAGTTCAAATATAATAATATAAATTAATTGGATTACATCTTTTATATTTTTATTGTGATGTTTGGCTACATTCAAAATATGAGGAAGTTAATAATTTTGTGTCAAATGATTATATTTTTATATTTATGAATTATATTTTTGTAACCGAACTAGAACAAAATTAAAACTAACTAGATTGAACTGAACAGAAAAAAAAAAAAAAACTAAACTGAAGCGAACACAAACCAAACAAAATTCAAACTGAACCAAACTAATTTCATTTGAATTTTGTTAAAATTTTCTTATATTCAAAGAAACCATATCAAACCGAACACAATTTTAAACTGAAATGCCCACCCTAGTAAGATCCACGTCCTGGTGAGATAAAAAGTTTATATATTACTACGATTTTTATATAACCAAATTCGGTTGTAACTTTTAAATAACACCTATACTTATTATGTAAATAAAATTTTAGCTAAAATTTGTTTTAAAATCAAAATTTTTGATCTTATGTTCCCTAGATATCATTTGAGATGTATCATCACCATATTCTTTTTTTCTTATAAAAAATAACATGACTTTTAAAACAAAATGTCATGACATCACTTAGTTGTAATATGTAAAATTTTCTATATAAATATTCAATCTTTTGATAAAATTAAATGGTAATTCGTAATAACTCCTAATCACCAAAGTAAATTACCTTTACAAATATATCTTCTTTTTGACAATACTAGTTAATGCTAATAACCTAATAATATCTATTATATTAAACTAAAGTAACTACAGTACAAAAGTCACATGACTATCCCTTATATACTAAAGCGCAAGTCGCCTAGCGAATCAGATACTTCACGTGGAAAATTTTAGAAAACAATAAAAAAATTTGACACTTGGCAAAAGTTTTAAAAAGAATTTAAAAACAATAATTTTATTTCCTATATTTCTGCAATCCAAATAATACCTATATTCCTATTTTTTCTCAAAAACCCACTCCACGTTAACTTACATATTTTAAAACTGTTTTTTTGTATAAAACTGTTTTCTTCATCTCTAATATAAATTAAATTATTGTCTTCTCTAAATTGTATCTACGAAATCGTCAGAGGGGAGACTTCAAATTTTGACACATGGCGTTCAAGGTCAATGTTCTCTAAATTATACTCACGGCTAAGCTTTACATAGAACAAACACTCACTGTATTGGTGCATTGTGTCTACACTCTACAACACATCATTGAAAGGAAAATGTAAGTGTCAATCTTAAGTTTTCCTGCAACAATAATACGAAGTTCACCTTTTATGAAGAATTACGTTTACCGTGCAGCAACAATTACGTTCTTTTACGTCTTTGCTATAAATGGAGAGAACAAATGTGAAAAAGATCATAAAGAAGCTACACATGAATTTGAGTGTAACCAAAAAGCTCTTCCGTAGGTTTATGCTTTTCTATCACTTTTCTTAGAATAATTCTTTTCTTATCCTCTAATACATAATCATTTCTGTCTTTCTGCTGTAGGTTCAAGATGCCACTGGAATATCATGCTATTTCTCAGCTCAATTCAAAAGAATGGAAAATTAGAGTACTGGTCTCTCGGATTTGTGGATAAAAAGGTACACACACTTTGATTTCTAAAATTATGTTTAGTACGAAGTTGATGAGTATTTGGGTAAATAGTAGTTTATTTTCTAAAAATAGGTTGTATAAATATTTTAATTACACAAATTTGTTCTCATGTTAACATTAGGAAAACTTTGGTTGTACTTTAATTCAGTGATTTTAATTATAGTGATAGATTCTTTGTACTCTTGAAATCCAAAGTCTGCATCAAATATCGAAAACATTATTTTAACACAGAAGCTATAAACTCTAATTTAAATTTAATTGCGTGACTGGAAATCTAATCGATATGGGAGAATTTACGATTCGAAAGCATTATTTGTAACAATAACTAGATCAAGGATGACTATAAAATAGTGAAAAAGGTGTGTGTCAATATTTACCAAGAAACAAAACAGAGATAAAAGAAGGAGAATACTTGCAGCCATTAAAAATAGTTCGGGATTGTGGAGCTTAGATGATGATGAACGCCACAGAAAAATAGTGAAGAAATATCGCAATTCCTGCTATCATCAAAATATTTATATTATTTTTAATAAATGATTTTTTCTATGTCATAATTTTTTAGAATTTTTTTTTTCAAATTACTTATAGTAATATATTCAAAATAAAAAACAATATTGTATGAAATTTATATTTTTAAGAGATGTACATAAAAATCGAATGGATCAA
>NC_027753.1:10022635-10029615 GCF_000695525.1 Brassica oleracea var. oleracea
GGCTATAATATTTCCTCGGAATTCATCGGTTTTTTCCGAGAAACAGAGTTTTCCTCGGAATTTCCTCGGAATATTCCGACGGACTGTAGTTTCCTCGGAATTCCGTCGGTATATTCCGAGGAAATTCCGAGGCAACCCAATTTTGTGTTTCTTCGGAATTTCCTCGGAAATTCCTCGGTATATTCCGAGGATTTCATTTTCCGTCGGAATGTCCGTCAGAATATCGTTGTTTTCTTGTAGTGTCTTGAAATCCAAAGTCTGCATCAAATATCGAAAACATTGTTTTAACACAGAAGCTATAAACTATAATTTAAATTTAATTGCGTGACTGGAAATCTAATCGATATGGGAGAATTCACGATTCAAAAGCATTATTTGTAACAATAACTAGATCAAAGATGACTATAAAATAGTGAAAAAGGAGCGTCAATATTTAACAAGAAACAAAACAGAGATAAAAGAAGGAGAATATTTGCAGCCATTAAAAATAGTTCGGGATTGTGGAGCTTAGATGATGATGAACGCCACAGAAAAATAGTGAAGAAATATCGCAATTCCTGCTATCATCAAAATATTTATATTATTTTTAATAAATGATTTTTTCTATGTCATAATTTTTTAGAATTTTTTTTTTCAAATTACTTATAGTAATATATTCAAAATAAAAAACAATATTGTATGAAATTTATATTTTTAAGAGATGTACATAAAAATCGAATGGATCAAATATAGTTCTTTTAACTATTTTATGTGATGTATATATCTCAACTACAATAACATAAAAAGCTTACAGACTTATATATGAGCCTATACATTTTTAGAACATCAAATATTCTGCAAAACCGTTTCAGCAGTTTTGCTTCAATATTACATATGATTCTTTATGTGGAAAATTACTAATAAGTTAAATTTAAAATTAGGATAAAATAATTAAAAATATAGGAGATTTGAGTCGTGCTTACACGGGAGTAACTCTAGTTTAATTATAACTCACTAGTGTTTAATCACGTACTACACGTACGGGTAAATAATTTCTTAATTTACATATGTATTAAGACTACATTTCATGGGTGCTAAGATTCGCTGAAGAGTGTTAATTTGTATTTGCAATGCCATAGATTGTATGGAATAAGTATATCTAGAAAATTATAACGAAAGTAAGCTCAAATACCTCTATTCACAGTATTACCTTAATTTCGTCCATATAGCACGACTGATATGCCATCTTTACGTTTCTGAATGTCACGTTGTCTTTTCTTCAAAAAAAAATCTACGAACCTGTCAACCACCAATACTTATCCGAAAAGAAAATTTAAATAAACAAAAAGAAAATCAAATCAAATAAATCGACAAGTATAAAAGAGGCTAATTTTGTATATCTCCTTTCTTCCTTGAAAGTCTGAAACTCTCGTCACCGTCTTTGGTTCGCTTAAATCATACAAAAACAAAAGGATAAGAGAGTATTACTTGTCGTTCAAAAAAAAGAAGAAGAGAGTATTACTTTGAGAGAGAGAAAATGAATTTGGATAACAATAGTCAGAAATCTATACCCGTCTTTGTCACTGCACTGAAAACCCAAAAATATGTTGAGGAGAGACTATGGGAAGGGCAAAAAGAAAAGATGATTAATTAACTGAAAACTATATAGGGAATGAAACAGTTTGAATTTTACCATGAATCAAGGATCGTGGAGTTTTTTTATTGTTTGATATAGTTTTTTTACAGTTATTTATTTTGTAACTGACTTAGAATTTTATTCAATTTGATGGATAATAATATTTTTTTTTAAAAACATATGCCACATGTCTTAATTTTATTGGCTAGGTGATTTGTGTTTTAGTATATAAAAGATTGTTACTTATTTTATTATTTGTGTTAATCATTCAAATATATAAATTTCTGGAAAATCTTAATAATGCGTAAGGATATTAATGATAAATCAATTTTAACTATAAATTTAACTTTTTTTAGTTATAATAAATTCTGTTGAGAAAGAAATTAAAAAAAACCTTACTAAAATTTTAAAATATTTTTATAAAAGAATGAATGAATTAATTTCTTAATTAGAAATAAAATATTATTATAAATTAATGTTACTTAAAATCTATTCTGTTATTATAAAAAAAATATATTCAGTTACTTATAAATTTTATAATTATGGTCTATATTATACTAAAATATAAGTACAATACTAACTAAATATGACCAAATTATATTTTAAAAATATGCAATTAGAAAGCTTTGAAATTTTAATAATTCATTAAAGATATTGATGAAGAACAGTTTTAACTATAAATTAAATATTTTTTATATTATAACCAATTTTTTTGAAAAAAATGTATAAAATCTTGCCAAAATTTTCAAATGGTTTATTAAAAATATATTCAAGATTTATATAATCTTTCAAACTCAAATTGATAATATTCTAATTTTTACAAAAGATAAAATCATAGATGTTAAAGTATAATATTTTGGAAGGCAACATTAAAAAATTATATATTGTAAAATAAAAAAGTAGTATAATATTTTGAAATTTTAATTTAATAACAAAAAGTCAGAAAACTTAATATCATAACATCCAAAAATATCCTAAATCGATAAAAGTTATTAAAATAACATGATAGATGCTATTATGTATAAAATTTAATAAATCAATAGGACTAGACTACCTAAATAGAATTATGTTGATTCTTATAAATCCTGCAATATATTAAAATGATAGATACTAGAGTATATTTTTAAACAAGACATAGAAATATAAATTATCCTAAACAAATATTATATTTGTAGTATGACTATTTTTTTTAAAATGTATTGTATGAAACCTGTAGAAATTGAAAAGGGGAAGTTCTAATTTTATCACAAATTTTATATCACTTTCAAAACTTTTTTTGACAAAAATATCACTTTATGCAAATGGTTATGTTTTGATGGTAATTTTGAAAGTGAAAGATATAAATTTCAAAATTACCATCAAAACATAACCATTTTCATAAATACTGTAAGTTTGTAATGAAAAAAACTAAACCAACCTTGCCAAATCATTTATAAATGTTTAAAAACTATTTATAGAAATTTATAAATCCAACTTCACCCCCTAAATACTAAACCTAAACAATAATCACTATAACCTAAACCCAAATATTATGGTTTTTTTTATTGAGTGTATTTAAAAAAAAATGGTATTCCACTTATGGTATTTTAAGCAATTTCTCTTAAAACATATTTTGAAAGAGATTCTTTATTTGAGTATTTCAAATTATGAATTTATTATACCAAATTTAAAATGTAGTAGTATGTAATAAAATTAATAACAAATTAAAATAAATAAAAATCATGATATATTCATAATGTCAAATAAAAAACCTCAAATATAAGATTATTTTCCACACAATATATAACACTAAAATGTAAATAATATATTTAAATTTTTACGATAATATCAAATTTATACATTTATAAATTGGAAAAAAGAATCTCACAGACGTGCGGGTCAAACTCTAATCACCAAAAAAGTAAATTATATATCATATTTTGGTACAAATACATATACGAGGGGTTTCAATTTAACTAAAACTACAATTAACTGTGTCTAAAATGGATCTTAATACTCGAGTGTATATTATCAAAATTAATTGTATGTGTGCCTTAAAATTATATAACTAAATTAATACTAAGTAAATAAACACTTTACTCACAGTTAAATAACTGAAATAATATTTAATTTTATTAGTTTCATTAAGTTAATTAAAAAATGATTTTTACTAGTCTAATGTATTTTAACTAAAAATACAAAAGTATTGGAATTTATATATTCAAATTTTAAATTTTAAAACAATGGGATAAGAGACATATTTAAAACAATATTCACTAAATACAAAATAATTTAAATTAAATGTTATTCTTCTGAAACAAATTTGGTTAAAGTTTAAATAAAATTAAACTTAAATAGTTAAACAAAATAAAAAGAAACAAAACTACATAACATTTTATTTATGGTTTTATTTTTTACAAACCAATAAATTTAAATATAAATATAATTATATAAAAATTTAAAATGTATTTTATTTAAAATAATAATATAATTATATTTAAAATTATTATTTCTGTGTGTAATGTAGGAAAACACCTAGTACTTTAATACGTTTGATTAAAAGTTTTCAAAATTAAATGAAAAAATTATAAGTATTTTACCATAAATAGCTAAACAAAATTTTAAAGCCTTTCAAATATTTACAGATTTATCCTTTTCAAAATAATAATAATTATAATCAATAAATTTATAAAATACGGTTTAGAATGTATATTACATGTAAAATTAACATATTTAATAAGAAAAATATATATTCTTTCGATAGATTATACTTTTATAAAATATTTACACACGTGAAATCTCCAATGTCCACCTAGTTTATAAAAGAGAAAAAATGTATAATCTAATAAACTAGGATTTTGGAAATGCATATGTAAATCAATAATTTATATTATTAAAAGAGAATCATCTCCAAAAATCTATTTAAACAAGGTTGTTAGATCCTTTCATTAACTAATTACTAGATTTTGATCCGCGCAAGCGAATATTTATATTTATATTTATACTTTTAACATTATTTATATTTATAATTTATGTTTCAAAATTAAAATTTTATAGTTTGATGATATTTTGTAAATATAAATATTCCCGCGCAACCACTAAAAAGGTTTAGTTTCCCGCAAAACAAATATTAAAGTTTTTTGCGCGACTTACAAGTAAGGCGTCTAGGAATTCTTCTATTAGAAGACTTACTTGAAAGCCTTCTGAATCGAAAATATTTAACCGTACTGGAAATTTGTCTCCTTATATAAACAAAAATTTACACATTCTCTCTCCTTATTTCAAATGGCTGCAACAAAAATGTAATGTTCCTCATTCTAAAACTCTTTAACCTCTCTCTAGTCTCTTTGAACTTATAAACACCAAACCTTATATTAATTTATTATTTTGTCTCATGTCTTTCTCGCTAGTTTATCTTGTTTTGCAGGTTTTTCATCATATGGTTCTCATCTTCCACTCATTTAAAGGTAAATCTATTAATTTTATATATGTATTTTTGTGTGTTCCATAAAGGTAGATCTATCTAATCTTCCACTTATGTTTCTGTTTTAAGCAATTTAAACGTTTTTTGATATGCATGTTTCTCAGATCCGGGTTTGATATACATGTTTTTCAGATTTGGAGCAGACTTCCGAGAAGATTTCCCATAAGTCTTCCAAAGTCTTCTAAAATATAATGTGCTAGAAGTCTTCTGACGGAGTCTTCTCACATGTCTCTTTTTCATAACATATCTGAGTGTTTTGGTAAGTTTTTATGTCTCATTTTTCTTCATTTGGTAACCTCGTATTGCAAAAAGTTCTTACCTTTTTCCCAACCTAAAACTCTTCAAACCCACTCTAACCTCTTTGTCTTGAAATACCAAACTTTATATGAAGTTTTCATTTTTGTCTCATGTCTTTCTCACTAATCTATCTTTTTGTTACATGTTTTTAACCAGATGGTTCTCATCTTCCACTTGGATATATATGTTGTGTGTTCTATAAAAGTATATCTATATAATCTTCCACTCATTTTCTCTGTTTTAAGCCGTTTGAACGTTTTTTGATATGCAAGTTTTTAAAATCTGAGTTTGATATACATGTTTTTCAGATCTAGAGCAAACTTTGGAAGACTCATGAGAAGTCTTCTCGGAAGTCTTCTAAAATATACTGCGCAAGAAGTCTTCTGGAGGACTTCCTGGAAGTCTTCCGGAGGATTTCCTAGAAGTTTTCTTGGAAGTCCTCTAGCGCATTATATTTTAGAAGACTTCCGAGAAAACTTCCCATAAGTCTTCCAAAGTCTGCTAAAATATAATGTGCCAGAAAACTTCCAAGAAATCTTCCTGATAGTCTTCTGACGGAGTCTTCGTCCACATAAAGTGGAGTCCAAGCTTATCTTTGTAGAGGAGATCTATAATAGGTTCAAATTTAAAACATGCCAAGGTAAATTTCAAATAGGACTCTATTTTAATAAAGTTGATATTTTTGGTCTTACGATTAATTACTCCAACTATATACACAATTATTTAGATATCTATAGATTTTTAGATATACACCTAATTTCATTGACGTGGTTACTTAAGCACGTTATCATATTATATATAACACTAGGACCGGCCTGTCCTACGGGCGGGATATAATTTACTTGCGATCTAGCTTATTATTTTTTGTATGATTTTATGGTTTGTGTTTTAGGTTTGCATTTGCAAAAAAATTGTATGATAATAATTTTTATCTTTAAAAGTTAGTTGCAAGCATTTGTGTTGGCATGGACCATGTTGAGTTAGATATGGATTTCTTTTGGGTTTGTTAGTATGATTGTGTGTGTTTATTATTTACTATATGTTCGTAAGGAATATGGTGTCTTTTCTTTCAAGTGTATTGGCAGATGTATTTGGTGTTTACCTTTATTTTCAGGATTCCAATTTCCAACGTGCATATATCATTATGATTTTGATCGATGTTATTGTATTGGGGCGATTTTGAGAATAGTGATAAACCAAAGATTGAAATTTTAATTGTAGTATTGGGCCGAGTAAAGTATTTTTGTATCTAGGTCTTAAGCTTAAGAAGAACACTTACGATTGAAACGGCGTCGTCACACACAAATCTCAGACGTTAACTCAGAGTCGGAGACTACACCGGAGGACGACGAAATCTTTCATCAGCTTTCCTTTCGCCTGTTTGACGGACCAGATGTGTCTCCGATTACCTCTGTAACTAAATCACGTTCAGTTTGATTGCATCTAAGTACTTTTTGATGGCGCCACCGTGGCAGTGGGAAAACACCACCCGGGAGCCGTCGCTGAATTCGCCATGGTCGCTGCGATGCACCATCTTGATGTTGTCCGTACGAGATTCCAAGGTCTGATTATTTTGGCACTCTTATGAAAAGAAACTTGATTTTA
>NC_027753.1:10029912-10033809 GCF_000695525.1 Brassica oleracea var. oleracea
GAGAAACTCACCCCTGTTGTTCATCTTGCTTCTGCCCATGAAGGAGGAGCCTTGTTGAGTATAACTCACATTCTTAAAACATCTCATGGTTCCTATGATTTATCCTTTTTATGATACTTTCAGGTCTGTCTATCCACACATTCAATTTGGCTTGTCAAAATAAGTCATAAGATTACAGCTTTAGACACCTTTTCATCAAGTCGGACCATACAATGGGATATTAGGTCTGCAAAATTAATTCAGCCTTTTCATTCTTGTGGTCTTCTTTTCTGAATCTTTCTTTTCCGTTTGTTTGTGAATTTTCAGATGCCTTTAGAACCATTATGAAAGAGGAAGAACCTATTGCATTCTATAAAGGTATTGTTCCTGGTCTTGCGCTGGTTAGTTACTATCCTGGTTTTATTTTTACTAAAGCATCAGTTATCGATAAAAGATGTTACGAATGGAATGGTTTACCATTGTTTCATTTTTGGCTGGGTGATTTAGTTTCCTCAGCAGGTTTCACATGGTGCTATTCAGTTTACAGCATATGAGGAACTCCATAAAGTCATTGTATATTCGATAGGGAAGATAGAAAATCTGAATCCGCTGATAATTTATTGGTAAAGAGTTCCTCTTCTCCATAGACTACTTTGTGATTGTTAGGCAATAATCTTATAGAAATCTAGAGTCGACATTGTTGAAAAAAGAGCTGACTTTTTATTAATTTTTGCAGGCCGATAAACATAATTTGAAGCCCAATATTATGTAGTCGTGAAGCCCATGAAGAACACAAACGAAATAGACACGTGTCAACTCCTCCTCCCTCTACTTAATGACGTGGCGCAACAGGAGGGAAGCAAATATTTTTTTTATATATATAGATAGATTGGATATATTTCATTAAGCTTCGTTTCATTATAGTACATCATTATTATTTCCGTTACTGCATTATACCAAACTAATATATATGTCATAGATAATATAAAATACTGCCATGGTACACTATATTATTGAACATATTTTATTTGATTATTTATCAGCCTCAACATCACAGTGTACATCTTATTATATAAAGTTGACCCCAACTCTCTACTCCTATTGCCACGTAAGAAAATAGAAGTTTATGGTTCTGACACGTGTCAAGTGAAAATTCTTTTGTCACTGAGTTTTCCGATATGCTTTCTTGATGGACCTTAATAACTTTTATAAGAATTGACTTTTATAAGAATTAACTGTTGGGTTTTACTAATATAATTAAATGAAGCCCAAAAAGACTTCATGCATTATACATTATCACGGTCCTCAGAGCCACCGACGGCGTTCAGCTCCGTTTTCATCCAACCGTCAATGAAGATCGGTATGTACTTCAGGAAAGTTTATTAACGAATCAATCTCTGTTCGGAAGGCAACCACTCTGTCTTCTCGGTTGATTTTCTCCTACCGCCTTACGAAACTGGTTCCATTACGGAAGACCCCTTCATTCAATCATCATCATTAACGTGACCTACCCATTCTTTAAATAATGTCTCATTCAATACCCCCTTCTTTCTTCCATGGTATGAATCTACAAATTATAAATATGTGAGATTCTTAAAGTGAAATTCATCGGTTCCTCCCCCTCAATCATTATAATCTCTTTCGATGGTTTAGTTTCCCTTCTTCTCATCGATCTGCTATAATGCATGGATCAGTTTTGTTTGTAATGTATCTCTAAGCTATTTTCAGAGCCACCGACGGCGTTCAGCTCCGTTTTCATCCAACCGTCAATGAAGATCGGTATGTACTTCAGGAAAGTTTATTAACGAACCAATCTCTGTTCGGAAGGCAACCACTCTGTCTTCTCGGTTGATTTTCTCCTACCGCCTTACGAAACTGGTTCCATTACGGAAGACCCCTTCATTCAATCATCATCATTAACGTGACCTACCCATTCTTTAAATAATGTCTCATTCAATACCCCCTTCTTTCTTCCATGGTATGAATCTACAAATTATAAATATGTGAGATTCTTAAAGTGAAATTCATCGGTTCCTCCCCCTCAATCATTATAATCTCTTTCGATGGTTTAGTTTCCCTTCTTCTCATCGATCTGCTATAATGCATGGATCAGTTTTGTTTGTAATGTATCTCTAAGCTATTTTCAGAGCCACCGACGGCGTTCAGCTCCGTTTTCATCCAACCGTCAATGAAGATCGGTATGTACTTCAGGAAAGTTTATTAACGAATCAATCTCTGTTCGGAAGGCAACCACTCTGTCTTCTCGGTTGTTTTTCTCCTACCGCCTTAAGAAACTGGTTCCATTACGGAAGACCCCTTCATTCAATCATCATCATTAACGTGACCTACCCATTCTTTAAATAATGTCTCATTCAATACCCCTTCTTTCTTCCATGGTATGAATCTACAAATTATAAATATGTGAGATTATTAAAGTGAAATTCATCGGTTCCTCTCCCTCAATCATTATAATCTCTTTCGATGGTTTAGTTTCCCTTCTTCTCATCGATCTGCTATAATGCATGGATCGGTTTTGTTTGTAATGTATCTCTAAGCTATTTTGATGTATGGATCGATTTTGTTGGTAATGCATCTCTAATCTCTTTTAATGTATTTTCCCAGAGTTTCTTTCCTGCTTTGACTAAGACTGTCAAGACTCTCGGTCCCAAATCTGGGTCTGTCTAAACTCTCTCCCGTTTATCTCAAAATCGGGAATTTGAGGTACACTAGTTTCATACTTTGCTAACGTGATTCATGTTTTCTTACTGATACTTACTCTAAACAGTGGCTCGATGTGACGCTGATTATCCCCAGGAGACAGGCTTCTTCTCAGAGTTAGGGGAGCTCAGCTTGCTCTGATTCGTAATTTCCACAATAACTTTAAGAATACGCACAATAATGTTTAGTAATTTCATTTGTAACAGTTTATTTAAAATTTGATATTTATTTAAATTTGAAAGTTGAAACCGATTTATAAAGTTTTAATGTTTTAATTGTATTGATATTTTCCCTTAATCCTAAAAACTTTAAGCATGTCCACAAGAATATTTAGTAATTTACGCAATTGTAGTTAATTATTGCATAAATCTTAATATGGTTTACAAAATATCTTATGAGATTGTGTTCATTTAGGTAGAATAACACACCAATTATATAGATATATTCCAAATATATAAACAATATTATATGCAAATCTAACATTTTATGCAAAATATCTATCCATAATAAAATTTTAATATCAATTGCTTACCAAAATTTTACCCATACAGTTAACAAGATTTACGCGTAAATATTATATTTGTTGTGAATTTATAAAGTAAAAGAGAAGTATTTATATTTTTATTGATGGAGTGGTGGTCTTACGTGAACATAAGAAGAGTAAACATCATTATTCTTATTCATTCAACTTCATCTCACGTCTATATATAGTGTCGAGAAATAAGATATTTATTTCTCTAGTAAACCATACGTAGACAAGTGTTAAGGTGATGAGGATACACTGTTGTTATCTCTAAGACAAGTGTCCTTTAGGTGGACAATGGATAATCACAATTCTTAACACTCCCCCTTGATTATCCATTTTGTATTACACAGTGCCTCGTTAAAAACCTTGTCATGGAAAAACCCATTGGGACAAAAACCATGACAAGGGAAAAAGAGTACACTGCCGTAATCTCCCCCTGAGAATAGTAGACGTAGCTTTCTCATCATAGGTCACGCAAATGCCGCATTCCGATACCGTAGACATGTTTTCGGAATGTTGTAGTCGGAAGAGCTTTGGTAAACAAGTCAGCTGGATTATCGCATGACCGTACATACTCAATGTCCACTTCTTTATTTTTCTCGAGCTCCCTTATGTACGAGAAAAATCTTGGAGGGATGTGCTTTGTTCTGTCGCTCTTAATGTAGCCTTCCTTG
>NC_027753.1:10036975-10054673 GCF_000695525.1 Brassica oleracea var. oleracea
TATCATCCCGAAAAATAAACGGAGAAGGTCCAGCCTCTCACTCCGAAATAATAATAAAATTTAAATAAATTAAATATATTGAAATACATAAATTTAAACATTACCTCGGCTGGTTTAAGAACTTTCAGATTGATAAGCCTCAGTTGGTTAGGGCCTCGTGCTGATAACGTGTTGTGAATTTATAAAGTAAAAGAGAAGTATTTATATTTTTATTGATGGAGTGGTGGTCTTACGTGAACATAAGAAGATTAAACATCATTATTCTTATTCATTCAACTTGATCTCACGTCTATATATAGTGTCGAGAAATAAGATATTTATTTCTCTAGTAAACCATACGTAGACAAGTGTTAAGGTGATGAGGATACACTGTTGTTATCTCTATGACAAGTGTCCTTTAGGTGGACAATGGATAATCACAATTCTTAACAATATTTAGTATATTTTAACTACAACAATGGTAACAGCCAAATTATTTAAAGATCTAACCTAATTTCTTTTCACGACATCACTTCTAACACCCAATTATTATAAACTAGGTGTCTTCCTGCACATGAAAATATAAAATATTTTTTAACAGATAAATATAAATTATATTTTAAAATAAAATTCTATTAATATTATAATTTTTCTTTTTCGTATCAATATTTTAATATAAATTTGATTTAATTAAACATAAAAATTATATTTAAGAATATGCATGTATATATTTGAAATTATAGATTTTTCTATCGATTTATTTTAATTAAATATATTAAATAAATTTGGAAAATTTTCATAATTACCAAAAAAATTTAAAAATATTTATAAAATTTGTAGATATATAAGAAAATAATGATTTTACGATTAAATTTTTATAATTTTCTAAAAACAATTGTACACATTTTTGAAAATTTTAGTACTAAAATTTTATAATTTTTAAAAATATATAATTAAATTATATTTTGAAATTTATAATGCCATATTTGAATATATTTATTTTAATGATGATTTATGAGTTATTCTCATATTCTAAAAAAATTTCCACAAATATAAATTGACATTAAATGTAATATATGAGTTATTACCATATTTTAAAAAGTTTACCAAAAATATAAATTAACTTTAAATGCAATTGTCCATGTCATATTAAGCTACAAGCCATGTCATCAATTTCAGTTCACATGTCATATTTGTTTTGTGAAATTGATTGTAGAAAAGACATGTGGCAAAATAACTTCGCAAATATAGTCTAGGGGATATTTTTTTCTTCTTAAATGTTTATGGATTGCTAGACTCATTTCCGTAATACTGATGGAGCTATATTCTTGACACGGTTAAATCAAGATATTGGGTGGCTCGTAACCTATTGAAGACAGAGGTGGAAAAAAAAATATTGGAACCCAATATAACAAAGCTCCAAACCTTTGTTTGGACGATAAAAACGCCACAGAAGATACATCATCTTATTTGCCAACTGATAACATGTCAAGCGAGGAATTTGATAAGGCGCAACATGAGATGTGATGATTACTACTTTCGATGAGGTGAACCAGAGGAATATATTACCCATGCCATTTTTAAATGCCCGCCAGCTCTACAAGCATGGTCTTTATCAGCGACACTAACAAGTCCAAATATTTTTCCGGTTCCGAGTATTTATGCCAACATGGATTATCTCTTTTGGAGGAAGAATATAATTGTTGAGCCAGAATTAGACAGGGACCCTTATCTTTGGATAATCTAAAACATCTGGAAGGCCCGAAATAACAAGCTTTTTAAGGGAATAGATAGATATCCACTAGAGTTAGTTCGCTATGCTGAGAGCGAGTGTCGAGCTTGGTTTGATGCTAACGAGATGGTGGCAACAACTCCATAAGGCCATAATACTGAGGAACCTCAAGTCTTAAGCTTGAGTAATATTTTTATGATAGATGGGTTATAGACATCTATAGCACAATTCAGCGGATGTGGATGGGCTTGGATGGATAGCTTGGGGAAGGTTGCCGACCGATGTTGTCCGTTGTCACACGGTATGGGGATAAGGGTGTCGAGCTGCAAACTCATCATGCATTATAATCCTCACTGTCTCACACGATCCGACTCCATTGACGGTGTCGATCGATGTTCAACATGATGTGTCGGTCGTCGATCATCTGACTCCGTCGGGGTGCTCCTCTCGTGGTGTCGATCGACACTAGTGTGAACTGCTGAAACTCATTGAGCTGTCAAATTCAAAGTCTCCCTTTTGAAGCTTTTCCTGCTTAAACACTTGTCAGAAATCATCATCTATGATGGCACTCACGTGGTGTTTCAGTGCTTCCTCTCCTTTTCCTTTGATTAATGCATCATGTCTCTGATCAGCTTCTCATGTCTGAACTAACAGCATCTCTAACTTCTTCACATGTGTGCTCAAAGCCTCAAATTTGGTGTAGACAGTATATATCTTCCCATTGACATCCGCTGTCAGCTTCTTCTAGCTCTCAAGAACCTGATCAAGCATCACTTCTGTCTTGCTCTCCTGAGTATGTGGTGGTGGATTCTGGTAAGAAAAATTTCCATAAGTTTTGTTATTGTTGTTGTTGTAGGGTTCTGCTACCGTGAACTCTGGTTGTAGTTACTCATTTGTTCATTGCCATAGAAGTTTATGTTGCCTCCTTGATTTACAGACCTCTGATTATGAAAACCAATACCACTGATGGAGTTCACAACCTCCTCCTCGCCTCTGTCATTGTCGACATCTACAACCTCTGCATCCTCTGCAAAGCTAACTGATAGACCATGTATTTGACCCACTTTTACCCATAGTTTATAAGTGTTTTAACTATTAATTATTATATTATAGAGTCTATTTAGAATATTTATAGGATCATGAGTGATTTGGAGAAAAGTGATGATCTTGGAGCATTGTAGAGATATTTGGAGTAAGCACCCGAGATGACCATCGAGCTCGAGCATCGGTCGATACTGAAGAAGAATAATCGATCGATGTTCACATCTTGACATCGATCGACAGCGAAGCGCGCAGAAAGCCTGTTTGGTCACAGCCGACTTAGAGCCCAAGTCTTCACCAATTTACAAGATTACCCCTAACGAGTTTTAATCTAATTATATAAGCTTTGCCAACATGTTAGAGGCAAAGTGTGCTTTCTTGTTTTATTGTTTTAGACAGCAACGGTTTTCTAGAATTTTTAGTAGACTGGAGAGAAGATCCAAAGAGATTTGTGATTGGAACTCCATTAATATCTATCTATTATTCTAATATAGTTTTTATACCTTATTGCTGTTATGAATTGTTTGGCCATGTCTGAGTAGTTCTCTTGTTAGATCTTAGGGTTTAAATAGGTTATGAGGGATTATCCCCAACTATAGATTGCTAAGTTGTGATATTAATCATTAGGATTGTAATTAATGTCTGATTCTATATTAGCTACCTAGAACTTGTCCTAGGATTGTTAGACTTAAGTGATAACTTTCATCTCATCCTGAAACCATTCTAACCGAGCTAAGACTTGCTAGAGTAAGCGAGAGCTGATCTAGCAACCTTAGTGAGCATATTCAATCCGTGCATTAACGCTTAACCAAGCGCGTCGATCGATATTCCTATCGAATAATCGGTCGACGTTTCAA
The DNA here is from genome assembly GCF_000695525.1 of Brassica oleracea var. oleracea. Classification (NCBI taxonomy): domain Eukaryota; kingdom Viridiplantae; phylum Streptophyta; class Magnoliopsida; order Brassicales; family Brassicaceae; genus Brassica; species Brassica oleracea. Next base: position 10,040,585 of record NC_027753.1, read on the forward strand.
CAAGTGTATCGATCGATATTCCTATAGAATAATCGATCGACACTGGTCAATAGACAAACCTAGAAAGCGAAAGCCTAAGGGTTTGTTATTAAGTGTTGAGCTCTATAATATCATGCATGCAACTTATTAAGCCTCTATAGGATTATAATTCTAAATTTTCTGAATAAAAACCCCAAGTCTAACTATTTCCTTTTAAGCTTGCAAATTGCAACTTTACATTAAAAACATTAAACAAACTACCTTAACAAATCTTATTAGATTTATTAGGTTCCTTAACTCCTCGTGGATTTGATCCCTAAGGACTACATCTGAACCTTTTATTTGAGAGAGTAATTCACTCCTTAGGGTAATTTGAGTGATATCAAATTTGGCGCCGTTGCCGGGGAGCTTTGATCACCTATTAGATTTGATCTTGTTAAGTTTAAAACCACTTTCTGACACAAATTTTTTTTTCTTGGTTTTTCAGGTACATGCCCAGCAGTACCAGAAGCAGCAAGGAAACTCAGCTGTTATTCTCATCAGATCCTGCAAGCTTGGAGCGTTCAATCCGCAAGAAGTACGTTCCTCATCAATCGACAACAACACCTGTTCGTTGCTCGATTTTCGTCACCCACCGTCGACCCAGACTCTAGTCTCGTCGACCGACACTCACTCACCACCATCGACCGAAGACACTCATCTTCTGTCGACCAACATATTCCAACCGACATCAATCGATACTTCAGTCCAAACATCGATCGATACTGAGCCGCGAGACATGGTTGCGACTTTGATTCTTGTACGTGATGAGAGGGGAGACCTTCATGACCAGGAAGGTCATCTGGGTAATGCAACAGGCCAGAGGATAGATGCTCAGGGGCTGCAATCCCTTAGTCTGCTCCAGGAACTACTCTACATGTAGACGAGGCTGCTCGACCCAGAACGTTGGCTGACTACAACCGTTCGGATCTGTTCTACACCAATAGATCAGTTATTCGTCCTCCAACTATTCAGAGGGGAAATTTCGAGTTGAAGCCGCAGTACTACACACTCGTGGGACAGACACCCTACTATGGGTTATCTCACGAGCATCCTATGGACCATCTGGAGAGGTTCAAGGATCTTATATCTGCTATCAAAGTCGAGGGAGTCTCTGAAGACTACCTCCTATGCAAGCTCTTCAAGTACTCACTTGCTGGAGATGCTTCGCATTGGCTTAAGCAGTTACCACCAGGATCTCTCACATCCTGGAGCAACATCAAGAATGCATTCCTATGCAATTTCTTTGATGAGGCGCATGCTGAAGACTTGAGGAGCAAGATTGCTACATTCACTCAGGATCCTGGAGAGTCATTCATAAGCTCCTGGATCAGATTCAAGTCTTATTATAGAGACTATCCACACCATATATTCAATGAAGTACAACTGCTCAGTACTTTCTACAGAGGCATCACGGTGCGGTATCAGATGGCTCTTGATGCTTCCAGCAATGGGAACTTCAACACCAGGAATCCAGAGAAGGCAGTGAAAGTTATTGAGAACTTAGCATCCAGCAGGAGCACCAAAAACACTGATTTTGAGAGGAAGAAATCCGCCACCATTCTTGGGAATGATCAGATGGAAGAAGTGAGGGCAAAGCTGGACAGTATTCACAAGCTTCTCAGAAAGCAGGTCTGCTTGGTTGAGGATGCAGAGGCTGTAGACACAGAGGGTAGAGCAGAGGTAAAAGAAGATGTGAACTTCATCAGTGGAACTGGATTCCAGGGCTCTAGAAACCAGGGTGGAAACAAAAATTCCTATGGAAATAAGGGTAATTGCAACCAAAGTTCGCAGCACCAAAAACCCTACATCAACAACAGAGGTTATGGAAATTCCTACTACCAGATGCCACCACCACCTACTCAAGAGAGCAAGATTGAATAGATGCTTGACAGAGTTCTTGAGGGACAGCATCGCATGACGGTGGACTTCAATGGGAAGATTGACTCTGTCTACACCAACCTGAACACAAAGTTTGAGACTTTGAGCACTCATGTGAAGAAACTGGAGATGAAGGTTGTTCAGACAAGAGAAGCTGTTAAGAGGCAAGAAGCCTTGACAAGAGGGGTAGGAGATGATGTGATGAAGCACCACGTGAACGCCATCACAGATGATGATTTCTGGCAAGTGGTGAAGCAGGAGAAGCTGCAAGAGGGAGATTTCGAAGTAGAAAGTTTGATGAGTTTTGGGCGGATCGCATTGGTGTCGATCGACGCCGGACTTCGAACATCGATCGACGGATGTCAATCCAAATCAATCGACAAGCTCTCCAGAGCATCGATTGATGACACCTACTGAGTCAACTGCATCTTGCAATACCTTGAGGATCATGACTCACGAGGAGTTCGCAGCAAGACACCCACATCTGCCCTGACCTGTCTACGTCAAGATCGATCGACATTCAGACCCCGTCATCGATCGACACAAAGAGACCGCCATCGATCGACTACCTCCTGCGCCAATCGATCGACGATCACCTCTTACATACCGTGTGCAGATGCCAAAGATAGATGTTGCACATCTCAATGCACTCAGGCTCAAACCCAAACCTTCAGATAACCCACCAGAGACCATCAGGATACTTTCAAATGATGCAGCAGATCCTATGGAAGTTGATAGGGTTCCTATGGGAAGAACCCTAAGGAAAAGAAAGGAAAAAGTGCTGAAACATCTGAAGAGGGGAGCTAATGAAAAGGAAAGGGAAAGTTTCCAAAAGAGAGTCTTCATGATTCTTTTAGAAAAGCCATTCGAGGAGACTTATTTTACCCACATATTGTGGATGTTCTTTAGAGAGACCAGAGAGACCAAAGAAGACATTAGGAGAATGTTCTGTGAAGCTAGAGAAAAGATGAAGAAGTGGATTACACTGAAGAAGAAGAAGAGTGATCCTTGGCAATTTGCAATACCATGTACGGTGAAGGGTATTAAACTCCCACATGCTATGTGCGACACATGATCATCAGCCAGCATCCTACCTAGGGTTATTGCAGACCATCTGGGTCTGCAGGTGAAGCCTTCCAAAAAATCATTCACTTTTGTGGATTATTCTCAAAGGAGCTCAGGAGGGATTGTGAGAGACTTAGAGGTGCAGATTGGTAATACCCTAGTTCCAGTTGATTTTCATGTCTTGGATATCAAGCTAAACTGGAACTCTTCTCTATTACTTGGGAGAGCTTTCTTGTCAACAGTAGGGGCAGTGTGCAATTTGCAAACCAACCAGTTGTGCCTGACGCTCATAGATCCTCATGTCCACTAAAACCGTATTCCAGTCAAGAAGCCACAGACGTCCTCCAACAGAATTAATGATCCAGGAATCATTGCAGCATGCCACTGTGGAGCTGAATATGGGACATAATACTCGGCGTCGATCGAATCTCACACTGCCACATCGATCGACATTGCCCAACGGAAATCGACCGACACACAAAGGAAAGAATCGGTCGACAGTAGTCTAGAAGATTGGGAGAATGACTACTACAACCCCACTATGGCAGCAAACACCAGACACACCATGCATACGGAGGAGTATGATGAAGTTTATGAGAAGGAACGAGCTACAGAATACATAGCCACTCTTGATGAGGAAGAAAAACTTCTCCACCATTCCTCTTGGAAAAGGAATGCGTCATCAATCGATAGAACAGTCTCAACATCGATCAACACCCAACCTCATCAGACAAGCCGAAAACGAGCATCAACCGACATTACCTACTACCCATCGATCGACACTGGAGTCGACCATGTACGAGAAGGAGACTACTCGATTGGCAGTTGGGCAGATGATCACCATCACGAAAGCTACGTAGTAGAAACGACAATTCACGAGCAAGGAGCAGATGAACTTCAAGAGGGTTTCACATATGAGGAACTTCTCAACATGCAAAGACGTGATGATGCAGATCAACAAAGATCAGAAGCTGCTAGGAAAAGGACACGTTGGAGCCATCCAATCGACAGAGCCAATCGTCTGTCGATCGACAACAGCCATCCATCATCGATCGACATCCGTCCAAAACAAAAATCCACTGTAAGCGAAAACCCTAAATTTAATAACCAGTGTCTAACACAAGATCAATTTGGTATTTTCAAGGACCCAGATGGCTACACAAAAGCAATAGATGGACGTGCACTGCAAGTATCTAGAGAGGACATTCTTCAGATGGCTAATGGAGCAGATAATCTCTTCATGCAACAACACACTGTCCCAACAACTCAGCAGAGGTTACAACAGAGTTATATGACGCAGCTGGTGACATAGACATTCACTTCAAGCAGAAGAATCGACATCACACTCGACCGTCGATCGATGTTGACGTCCACCCATCGATCGATAGACGTCCAAAATTCGGCAGTAGAGCCTTTTACTTTTTTGGAACCAGAAAATTTTATTGGGAAGCGAAGGATGAGTATGGAGTCTACAGTGATGATCAGGGATGTGCAAGAGGTGTGGATGGACATGTCATCAATGTGTCCAAAGATGATATCAGAAAGCTAATGGAAAGAGCTTTGAGAGGTGAGCACAGCTACATATGTCTTCCAAAACATGCTAGCTAATTCACACAGACCAAGCTGGTACTTGAGATCTACACCAAGGACGAGACCAATGAGATGTTTTATGGAGTATGTGGATCCCAAGAGAAGTATGAAGGTGATTTCCAGATGAAGCTTGATGGTGTCTACTATCTACTGAACGATAGCATCAGTTGGTTGACTACATGCATGGAGGAGATGAGGCAAGACATAACCAAGATTTAGCATGCGGCCGACAAACATCGACCAGCGTCGATCGATAGACACCACTCAATATCGATCGACGACAACCCAAAGAACTAACACCCGATGAAATCTCAATCAGATTTTCATACCAGAGCAGAGATTGATCAGTTGGTAGAAGAGATCTACAGAACTCTGGAAACTATAGAAGACATGCTTGATAGGAGATGTGATGACATGTATTTCCCAATGGACCTTAGCATGAGTGCTTTGACTTCTCAGATAGAAGCAATACATAGGCAATTAGTGGAGATTCAGAGTTACATTGCCCATCGACCAGAAGCATCAGTATCGATCGACAGACACAACAACAAATCGACCGACATTCATAGATAGACATCGGTCGACGATGCTACAAAACGAGGCCGGCTAGTACCAAAGGTGACATCAGATATGTCTGATACATTCAACCATGGAGAGGGGACCTCAGTTGACACCTACGCCACACTCTGAAGACATCAGTTGAACCTTGAGAGTCTTGGAGACAGATTGCAGAAGATGGAAAACACAACTGCAACAATGATGGAAAAATGGCGCAGAGGAGATGAAGCAATGCGAGACTTCACTGATACATGGTTCAACAAGCACAGAGAAGATATGAACACTTGTTTCCCAGCAAGTTCCAGCTTTCAATACTATTAGCCAAATCACCTCCAAAGTCAAGCTAAATGACTATAACAAAGCGCTGAGTGGGAGGCAACCCACTATTAGGTAATATTTAATTGGTTTTATTAATCTAGTAATTATGTTGGCTTTTATTTATTGCAGGTCATAAAAAAAGATCCGAGTAGATGATTACCGTGAACGAGTAGACGATTGCTGTGAGTATCGACCGACGAGAAGCTTTCAACATCGATCGATATTGCTTTATTTGTTGCGACCGATATCAACACCTTTACATCGGTCGACATCCATTCCGGTATGGTATATCGTTCTAACTTGTTACATTGAGTCCTTATGATTTAGTTATCACCATAACTCCGACTGAATTTACACTGGGGACAGTGTAGTCTAAGTCTGGGGGGAGGTTTACTGATAGTAGTTTATTCATAAATCTTATTAAAATGTTTTCAAAAAAGTTTTTATTGAGTCAAGAAGGGGATAATGAACTTATTAGATTTTTGCTTGTTATCTAACCACTCTTTAGCACCATTCTAGACTTACTGATTGCATATAGTATTAAAGATACTAAAGTGGATCAACCTGTCAACTATTCACACTTGTTGAGATTGTTTAAAGGAACCAAAACTGATCTCCAACCCTAAAATTGACACAACTGCTTGTCTTGGGGCTTGGTATACATAGGATCAGATTTTTCAAATAAGTCTGGAAGGTAAAGCCTTGTGTAGATAGATTTATCACTCTCTCTCTCTCTCTATTTTCGAAATATAGATTAAAATTACAGATATAGTTTAGAAAAAAAAATATTTATATATATTTATTATCTATTAGAGATTTATTAGGAAGGGATTCGAACAAGACTTGGTGGCTACAACAATTAAGGTTTGTTTCATAAAAATTATATAGGTAAAGGATTAGAACAGAACTTGGTGGCTACAACCATTAAGGCTTGCTTCACAAATAATCCTAGAATATAAGGTCAAAAAGAAGTGAACAGGATTTGGTGGCAACCACCATTAAGTCTTGATTCATGGAAGGTTGTCCAATCTTGATCAATGATCTTGCAATATAAGCAGACTTTGACTGAGAGAGAAAATTAGTAGAGAGAGAGGATATGAACTAATGTTTACCTGCAGGTCCATATACTTGTTTGGAAATCCTTGCATCCTGTGATCGATACTCCCAAGGTAAGCATGCACTTTTATTTATGATAAGAAATGAGGTTGGTAGAGGGGAATGTCAGACATGATTTGCTAAGTTGTTGGCTAGGTGAATTTGGTTGATAAGCTAGGATATAGTATAATGTTCTTTTGTGATTAGAACTTCTTAGATGTGGATTGCAATATTGTAGAGGTGATGATTCTAAGTTTTAAATCATGTGAGTCCCTACTGTTTTCAAACCTCTTTCAGAGAGACAGTCTGTTTATTTTGCTTGAGGACAAGCAAAAAGGTAAGTCTGGGGGAGTTGATAAACAATGGATTTGACCCACTTTTACCCATGGTTTATAAGTGTTTTAACTATTAATTATTATATTATAGAGCCTATTTAGAATATTTATAAGATCATGAGTGATTTGGAGAAAAGTGATGATCTTGGAGCATTTTGGAGATATTTGGAGTAAGCACTTGAGATGACCATCGAGTTCGACCATCGGTCGATACTGAAGAAGAATAATTGATCGATGTACACATCTTGACGTCAATCGACAGCGAAGCGAGCAGAAAGCCCGTTTGGTCACAGCCGACTTAGAGCCCAAGTCTTCACCAATTTACAAGATTACCCGTGGCGAGTTTTAACCTAATTATATAAGCTTTGCCAACATGTTAGAGGCCAAGGGTGCTTTCTTGTTTAATTGTTTTAGACATCAAAGGTTTTCTAGGATTTTTAGTAGACTGGAGAGAAGATCCAAAGATATTTGTCATTGGAACTCCATTAATATCTATCTATTATTCTAATGCAGCTTTTATACCTTATTGTTGTTATGAATTGCTTGGCCATGTCTGAGTAGTTCTCTTGTTAGATCTTAGGGTTTAAATAGGTTATGAGGGATTAGCCCCAACTATAGATTGCTAAGTTGTGATATTAATCTTTAGGATTGTAATTAATACCTTATTCTAGATTAGCTACCTAGAACTTGTCATAGGATTGTTAGATTTAAGTGATAACTTTCATCTCATCCTGAAACCATTCTAACTGAGCTAAGACTTGCTAGAGTAAGCGAGAGTTTATCTAGCAACCTTAGTGAGCATATTCAATATGTGCATTAACGCTTGACCAAGCGCGTCGATCGATATTCCTATCGAATAATCGGTCGACGTTTCAACAAGTGTATCGATCGATATTCCTATAGAATAATCGATCGACACTGGTCAATAGACAAACCTAGAAAGCGAAAGCCTAAGGGTTTGTTATTAAGTGTTGAGCTCTATAATATCATGCATGCAACTTATTAAGCATCTATATGATTATAATTCTAAATTTCCTGAATAAAAACCTTAAGTCTAACTATTTCCTTTTAAGCACCACAACGCCAACCAATCAATCGGGCAATTACTTGCTCACAAAACTTGCAACTTTACATTAAAAACATTAAAGAAACTAGCTTAACAAATCTGATTAGATTTATTAGGTTTCCTAGCTCCTTGTGGATTTGATCCCTAAGTACTACATCTGAACCTCTTATTTGAGAGAGTAATTCACTCCTTAATTTGAGTGATATCACTAACCTTCTTCTTAAGAAGCTTGTGAACACTGTCTAACTTGGTCTTAAGATCCATCTGCACCTTTCGAAGGACAGTAGCTAATTTTCTCCTCTCAAACTCAATGTTCTTGGTGTTATTTCTGGATGCCAAGTTCTCAGTAAGTCTCACAACCTCTTCTGGATTCCGAGCACTGAAATTTCCTTCACTATCAGTGTCAAGAGCCATCTGAAGGAAGTGTTAAGCAGTTGTACTTCATTGAATCCATGGTGTGGACAATCCCTCTTATATGAGTTGAATCTGATCCAGGACCTTCTGAAAGACTATGCAAGCTCTTGTGAAAATGTAGAAATCTTGCTCCTCAAGTCCTCAGCGTGTGCGTCATCAAAGAAGTTATGCAAAAATGTGTTTTTGATGTCAGTCAAGGATGTAAGAGATCCTGGTGGTAACTAATCAAGCCATTGCAAAGCATCTCCAGAAAGTGAATACTTAAAGAGCTTGCATAAACCAGATCCTCGAACTGCTCCAAATGGTTCATAGGATGCTTATGTGGGAGACCATGATAAGGTGTATGTCCCACTAGTGTAAAGTACTGAGGCTTCAGCTCAAAATCGTTCCTCTGGAAAATTGGAGGACATATAATAGATCTGTTGGCGTAGTATTGGTCTGGATGGTTGTCGTCAGCGAAAGATCTGGGTCGAGCAGCCTATACATTATCCTCAGCTATAGCCTGAGCATTGGCTACAGTGTTATCAGCATCAACAGCTTGTAGATTAAATGCTTATGGATCAGGGATTACAGCCCCCTGGTCATCCAACCTCTGACCTGATGCATTACGCATATGGCCTTCCTGGTCATGCAGGTCTTCATTCTCGTCATGAATAAGAACTAGAGTCCTAACCATGTCAACTCGCGGATTAGTGTCGACCAGTGTTCGTTGAGAAGTGTCGATCCATGACCGGTGAGAATGTTGGTTGACGGTTGAGTAGTGTCGGTCGACATTTCCTCCTTAACCAGTTGCCAGAAATCATCCTCTATGATGGCATTTACGTGGTACTTCAGTGCTTCATTACCCTTGATGAAGGTCTCATGCCTCTTAACATTGTTTCCTGTCTGGACTACCTGAACTTCTACTTTCTTCAATCGTGCATTCAGAGCTTCAATCTTTAGGCTCAGGTTGGTGTAGACAGCATATATCTTCCCATTGACATTCACCATCAGCTTTCGCTGACCCTCAAGAACTTAATCAATCATTGCTTCCATCTTGCTCTCTGGAGTCTATGGTGGTATGTTCTGATAGGAATAATTTCCATAGTTTATGTTGTTGCTGTTGTTGAAGTTGTTGATGTATGGTTTGTGGAACTGTGAACTATAGTTGAAGTTACTCATATGTCCATTCCATAGGTGTTTTTGTATCCACTCTGATTCCCAAGCTTCTGATTATGAAAACCAGTACCACTGATTATAGTTGAAGTTCACATCCTCTTCCAAATCTCCGTCACTGTTGACGTCTACAGCTTTCATATCCTCTGCAAAGCTAGAGTGCTTCTTGAGAAGCTTGTGAACACTGTCCAGCTTAGCCTTAACATCGTCCAACTCTTCCTTTCCTAGGGTGGTCGATTTTCTCCTCTCAAAATCAGTATTTGGTGTTGTTGCTAGATGCCAAGTTCTCAATCAGTCTCACAGCCTCTTCCGGATTCCTAGTGTTGAAATTTCCTTCACTAGCAATTTCTAGAGCCATCTGATATGCCAGCGCAATGCCTCTGAGAAAGTGTTGAGCAGTTGCACTTCTTTGAATCCATGGTATGGACAGTCACTCTGATAGGACTTTGATACCATTCAAATTACCCTAAGGAGTGGTTTACTCTCTCAAATAAAAGGTTCAATTGTAGTACTTAGGGATCGAATCCACAAGAAGCTAGGACACACAATATATATGAACGGTTTGTGATTAAGCTAGGTAAATATTGTAAAGAGTAAACTGCAAGACGAACAAGGTAGTTGCTCAGTTGATTGATTTGAGTTTTTGTAAACATTTATTAGAAAGCATTACATCTAGGGTTTCTATTCAGATAATTGGGATTATAGAGGTATAGAATACTTAGGTGACAATCCTAAACTCGACACTTCTTATGTAAAGATACCCAGCTTTCGCATGTGAGTCTTATGTTTTGACTAAGTCTAATATCTCAGGTGTCGCTTGTTGATACGAATCGAATGTCGATCGGTGTTATTGTAAGAACGTCGATCGATGTTCTCTTAGACAGGCGTTAGCGAGTTGATCGATAGGTTCACTAGAATTGTCTAAATCGGCTTCCGCTTATTTCTAGCATTACTAGCTCAAAGGAATTAATTTTGGTCAACAATCTACCGTTGTAGTTGTATACAATCTTAAGTTCAATGTTCTAATTAGCTACTCTAGAACGCATGCATTAACCACATTTCTTTGAAGGATATTTATCACCTTAGCAATTCTATATTTTTGGCTAATCCCTCTTAACATATTTGAACCCTAGATCTAACAGGTGAATTACTCAGACATAGCAATGCAATTCATACGCATAAACAGATTAAGGTTAGAAATACTGGAGTTCCAAATCTTTGAAGGAGTCTTGGATCTTCTCTCCAAATCTACTAAAAACTCTAAGTGTTGTTTGCTGTGAAAAGTAGAAAATAAGAAAGCATGTATTGCCTAGAAAAATTGCAGAGCATATAAATATAAAGTTAAAAGTCGGCCAGGGGTATTTCTGTAAATACATGATGAGTTGGGAAATAAGCCGGCTGGAAACATAGTTGGGTTTTGTGCGCTTTGCTGTCGATCGACGGCATAGGATGTGCGTCGATTGATATTTGTCTCTGATCGTCGAACTTCAGACGGGTTCGATGGTCAGCTACGAGCTTCCTCTCATTTTATCTTTAAAATGCATCCAAATCATCACTTCTCTCCAAAACACTTCTGAACATGTAAATGTGCTAAAAAGACTCCAAAGCATTGCTAAAAATGGGTAAAATCCTGTCTGACTCGCCCCTCTACTGATCTCATTTAGTACATATATAAAAAGTGTAGGTTTTACCTTGATAATATCGATCAAAAGACACATGGACTCTTACTCAAGCAAATTTTTTTTCGATGAACAACGACTGCTACAGTAGCTCCCGATTTTCTGCTACAGTGTCGGTCGATTTCTTGCTATAGTGTCGCTCGATTTTCTTGCTACAGTGTCGCTCGGCGCTGCTACAGTGTCGTCGTTACTGTTTATTTTATTTTTTTGACCTGCATAAAAATAAAAACTTTAATCAGTAGCAATCTAAACTAAACTGAAAGAAATTACCTTATAGTGGGTTGCCTCCCACTCAGAGCTTTGTTATAGTCATTTAGCTTGACTTTGGAGATCTGATTTAGTCCGGATGAGAATGAGAACTCGCTCCAAAAAAATCTCAATGTCTTCTCTCTGAAGCTTTATCATTCTTGTGTGAAAGCCTCCTCCGTAGACTCTTCTCCTTTGTCTATCATCTCAGCAATAAGGAGTGCTCGAAGCTTTGCAAATGGCTTTGAGAAGCATTTGCTGTGCACTCTGGATTTCCTGACACCATCTGAGAAGCGAGGAATCAATGATAACTGAGAATCACCCTTGATCCATTTTCTCTTCTTCCAATTCCTCCTCTTCTTTCCTCCAAACTTGTCTGATCGCGTGGTGGTATCTTCATCCCTAAGATTTCCACACACATCGAACTCCTTCTGCTCTGATATGCATCTAGTGTCGATCGATGGAGAAGTGGTAGCGTCGATCGATGTTGGTTTGTTGGTGTCGTTCGATGGTATCCGGTCGGTGTCGATCGATGCTGCTTCTGCTGGGCCCTTATCGACTTCATCTCTAAATCGCAACCCTCACTGAGATGCTTCTACGTGCTGATGATCATCCAACACCTCAACGTAAGAACTCATATGCGCACCTTTATCTGGTGGGATACGAAATTCAACTTCAAATACTGCGCAAGGAACCACAATCTTCACAGGGTCATGCATCCTTTTCACTCTTTTGTGAAACCCACCAGCTTCTTTTGCATAGATAGGTGGTCTCTGATGTTCGTGGACAGCAGGGTGTGAGGCCTGAAACTTGTGCATTCTCTCCTCAATCTGTTCCAGCTCGACTATGTATCCTGGCAGTTCATCCAACCATGAGTGTCGATCGATGCAATCCGGAGGGTGTCGATCAATGATGGAGTGTGGGTGTAAATCGATGCTATCTTCTGATTTTCGATAGATGATATAGGGTGGGCGTTGATCGATGATGTAGGGTGGTTGTCGATCGATCTCATCAGGTTGGTGTCGATCGATGCTAGCTTTTGGCGAAGTTACAACCAAATTACCTAAGAAGTGATTCATACTCTCTCAAATAAGAGGTCGAGTTGTAGTACTTAGGGATTGAATCCATAGGGTGCTAGGGAACCAAATAATTCTAATCAGATTGATTAAGCTAGGTTGATTTAATGATTAAATGTAAAGTTGCAAGTTTTGTGAGAAAGTTAATTGCTCGATTGATTGATTTGGGGTTTAATGAAAGAATGATTGCTAGATCTAGGGTTTCTATTCAGGCAATCAGGATTATAATCTTACAGTTGCCTAACAAGTTGCATGCATGATATTGTAGAGCTCAACACTCATAAACGAACCACTAGGCTCTCACTTTCTAGGTTCGTATATTAACCAGTGTCGATCGATGATTCTATATGAATATCAATCGATGCATTATTCAAAACGTCGACCGATTATTCTATTTGAATATCGATCGACGCTATTGGTCAAGCGTTAATGCATGGGTTGAATATGCTCACTAAGCTCGGTAGATCAATGTAGAACCTAAAATCTTCACTAAGTATTTGATAGTGATCGGGAGTTCAATCTGGGGAAGAAATAACGTGGGCAACGATATCCTCAGAAAACAACGATATAATCAGGTATGAGTCGTCAAAAATGGACTATATTCGTAGGTCGAATATCATAGGGATATCGGGAGAAAGAAGGATCGTGACTGAACTCGATGCCGAGCTGCCTACATACCCGTTAAGGGATCAAGTCTAAACGTAGTTCGATTATCATCTCGAGTGAGATGTCGGTTTCATCGGTTATAGCCTCAGATGAGAGGTTGGGTTTCTCGGTTCTCTAACGGGAAGTCGGTCGCGGTTCTTGAAAGAGACGTCGTGAAGTCGAGCTTATAGTGTTCTTCAACCTAAGCTTGCTCGATCTCTAACTCGCGATGATTGTGGGGATTCCTTCTCGTGAGTGGATACGAAGACGTCTTTGACTTGTGGGGGTACTCTAATGTTTCTCTTTCTTTCTTGTTGAATAATCGAATGATAGAAGATTTCTTCTTATTACGTTACATAATCATCGTGAGTCATTTACCTGGTTGTGGAAAATGACCTTCTCTTTTCTATGATAGAAACGTGCTTTTATTGTTCTTTTTGTTGCTCCATTCACCCTCCTCTCGTAAAAGCAATTGATTTATCTTTTTATTAGAGTTTCAAGTTGTTGCACGTGCTCCACTATTCTCTATTTGACTTCCTCTCACGTTTGTTACGAGGCAGAGATTTTAGGGGACTCGCAACTAGATTAAGTTTGACTCAATCTTTGATACAACCCACACCGAGAATGATGGGAGGGTTTTCGTACAAATCTGGGTCCAACGAGCTGTCTGGGCCGACGTCGCATTACGAGTTCTCCCAGCACTACAAGAAAACATCAAGGATTCTGAGGGAAAAAATCGTCGGAATTTCGTCGGAATAAACACGTCGTCGGAAATAATTCCTCGGAATTTCTTTTTTCCTCGGAAATCCCTCGGAATTTTCCGACGGAATTCCGAGGAAATAAATTTCCGAGGAAATTCCGAGGATCCCTTGTTTGTCGGAAAAGTCCTCGGAATATACCGAGGGAGAACTTCGTCGGGATAATTCCTCGGAAGTTCATCGATCGATG
>NC_027753.1:10064438-10069565 GCF_000695525.1 Brassica oleracea var. oleracea
AACGGCTCTCCAACGGCTATAATATTTCCTCGGAATTCATCGGTTTTTTCCGAGGAACACAGTTTTCCTCGGAAATTCCTCGGAATATTCCGCCGGACTGTAGTTTCCTCGGAATTCCGTCGGTATATTCCGAGGAAATTCCGAGGAAACCCAATTTTGTGTTTCCTCGGAATTTCCTCGGAAATTCCTCGGTATATTCCGAGGATTTCATTTTCCGTCGGAATGTCCGTCAGAATATCGCTGTTTTCTTGTAGTGCAGGCCCGTTTAAGCTTAACTCAAGGTAGTCGTTAACCGGTGTTCTTCTTCTTTTGGCGGGAAGGATTTGTGTTAAATCATGTATCAACATTTGTCCCCCAGTTCTTTAAGTGAGGTGACGAGGTTGAAGAACAGAGAAGCCTTTTATCAATCGAAACAACATGATTCTGGGTCCATTATTTCTTCCATGAGTTTGTGAAGTCGTTTGCCATCCTATGGCGAAATCATGCAAGAAATATTGCATTGGGCGTTCGATCTTGGTCCTTTCTTGATCGGTGGAAATTTGAGTTTGTCTAAACCGCTAGATGAATTGAAGACGTTTCAGTTTCACCTGATCATAGAGTGTTCGACTTCGTCTACGTATATAGGTCCAAACAGGAGTTCGATGTAATCTGTTCGAAACTGTCGCGGGAGATTGGACTCGTAATATGTTTATCGAGTTTGTTTTTATTTATGAGCTTTTTGACTTGAATATGGGTATGTCGATTTAGGTTTATGTAATTACTTTGCGTTTGTGTAATGGTGTCGGGAATATATATAATCCCAACGAATCATCAAGTCAATGGAAAATGATTGGCTACACGTCGACAGTCGAACTTTTACTTTGGTTCGGTTATAGGAGCAATTTATATCGCTCGTCCTCGAGATGTTTTGCGAGATAGAAGCTGATCAGGAATCTAACTCGCGGGCCAGTGGTGGCCTAAGGATGTTGGTTTATCGATGTCGCTTTTGATACGGAGGATGGTTCAGGTCAATGAGAGCTTGGGTCGTTTGAGACCGCATGGTAAAAATCGGTAAGAGTTTAAAGTTGAAGATGAGATTTGGAGCCTCTTAAGGTTGAAAAGCAAATTACTATAGTAGTTTGAGCTACTGATAGTGCAAGAAGAGTGTACAAACGTTTTGCGGTTGTATAAGTTTATTTATAAAGTTTTGAAGCGAAATAATAAATAAGTATGAATTATATAACTTAAAAGCTCGTGATAGTAATGCGAGAATCTGTATTATCTGATGCAATATATTGATATGTATAAATAGATTATAAAGAATTGTTTACCGACATGGGTGTGTTCCGGTCTTGGTGACTGCGAGCTAGCGGAGAAGAAACGGTGTTGGATGTTTGATAATATGTTCTTTGTGTAGCTGATGAGATGTCGAGATATTCAGGTTGTGAATTGCTGACTTGATTTGTGCATAATTTGTAGTAAGCCATCACGAATCATATCGCATTTACTGCCTCTTGTGATTTTGCTTTTGTTTGGAGATGTTTGGAGATATCGTTAGACAACATACGATCTTAAAAAATTTCTGCATGGTTTGTCTTTTCATTATCATTTTCTTCACAAGAAATGATTTTTGTGGTCGGGACTTTTTTAGATAAAAGTCTATTGCTTCTTCTAGGAAGGCTCTTTTCACAATGAAGTGCGTAGACTGTCGTTTAAGGAGTGCGGAAAACAGGCTGAGATTTCTTTGTGCCCCTTCGGTATTCTCCTCTCCATCTTCTTGATATCGGGCTTGCTATCTTTCTGAAGCATGAAGCTCTATCGGCAACACTGCTGCTTAAGCTTTTTTGGGGATATGGCACAACCTTTTTAGGAAAAAAGACGCGGTGTCGGCTCCTCGAGTTTCTAGAGCTCATTGGAGACTAAACTTGATGCAAAGATCGAGCTATGTCGGGATCGGGTTCATCGCTTACAGATTCTCAATGTGCTCCTCGAGATATTCGAGATCAATGGAGATCGCACTCAGTTCCATGAGAAGGGTGACTTACCAACCTTTTGCAGATCTCTCCAAAGATCGAGTTCATTCGTTTTTCTTTTTGCTTAGTTCGGACGCGTGGTCTGTTGTCGCCTATTGTCGGTCGAGATAGTCGTGGTTTAGAGCTCGTGAGTACAAATTCTTCTTTCCTTTTAGCTCTCGAGCTTTGGAGGGCTCCACTTCTTCCTTCTCATCAAACGGTGGTGAAGATTTTTATGGTGGTAATAATGTTTTCCGTTTTCTTCGTTGGTGTTGCTCTATCCGAGAGATCTCTGTCTGGAATGAGACACCGTTCAGTAACAAATGTATAAAACATTTGGGGCCTCCTACATGTTTTGATACGATCTAGTATATCATAACTGCTTAGGGAGAAGAAAGTCTTGCTTTTGTTGGGTAAGGAGACGTAACCCAATTCGTCAAAGCAAGGTGAAGGGATTGCCTTTTAGGAGCTCATGGAGTAGTATCATTCCTGTAATAATGATTAAAACAAGAAATTGTGTTTGTGTTTTGAGGTCGCAAGCTTAACGCTCTCGTTTCGAGGAGAGTGGAGAGTTCTTGTTTCGTGATGACTCCTCGATCTCATACTACACATATTGAGTTCTTGTTCGTTTTAGGTGGAAGAGAATGGGGTTTGTCCTCTCCTCTAGAAGATGCTCGGTCTCAACAAATACATCTTCGTATATCTTTTGTTTAATCATTGACAACTGCCTTTTTCTTCTTCCCGGCGATTCATTGGTGGAGAGATCGTTAATGGCTTTTGTTTTTTAGCGGGAGAGATCTGGTGATAGAGGTTTGTCCAGTAGTTAGTTGCCCCCAGTCCTTCGAGTGAGGTGACGAGGTTGAAGGACGAAAAATCAGCTTTCCTCTGCTGGCGAAGTCGTGAGGAATATTGACGTAGGGATCATCTAATCATCTCTCGAGATTGAGTCTAACGTGGTTAGATGATCCCTACTTAGATCGGGTTCCTAACAAGGATGTTTTTCGTTTATCTTCCCCACAGTTGGCACCAAAATGTAAAACCTAAAATCTACACTAGGTATTTAATAGTGATCAGGAGTTCAATCTGGGGAAGAAATAACGTGGACAACGATATCCTCAGAACACAATGATATAATCAGGTCTGAGTCATCAAAAATGGACTATATTCGTAGGTCGAATATCATAGGGATATTGGGAGAAAGAAGGATCGTGACTGAACTCGATGTCGAGCTGCCTACGTACCCGTTAAGGGATCAAGTCTAAACGTAGTTCGTTTATCATCTCGAGTGAGATGTCGATTTCATCGGTTATAGCCTCAGATGAGAGGTCGGGTTTCTCGATTCTCTAACGGAAGTCGGTCGCGGTTCTTGAAAGAGACGTCGTGAAGTCGAGCTTAGAGTGTTCTTCAACCTAAGCTCGCTCGATCTCTAACTCTCGATGATTGTGGGGATTCCTTCTCATGAGTGGATATGAAGATGTCTTTGACTTGTGGGGGTAATCCAATTTTTCTCTTTCTTTCTTGTTGAATAATCAAATGATAGAATATTTCTCCTTATTATGTTACGTAATCATCGTGAGTCATTTACCTGGTTGTGGAAAATGACCTACTCTTTTCTATAATAGAAACGTGCTTTTATTGTTCTATCTGTTGCTCCATTCACCCTCCCCCCTGTAAAAGCAATTGCTTTGTCTTTTTATTAGAGTTTCAAGTTGTTGCACATGCTCCACTGTTCTCTCTTTGACTTCCTCTCACGTTTGTTACGAGGCAGAGATTTTAGGGGACTCGCAACCAGATTAAGTTTGACTCAATCTTTGATACAATCCACACCGAGAATGATGGGAGGGTTTTCGTACAAATCTGGGTCCAACGAGCTCTTCGGGCCGACGTCGCATTACGAGTTCTCCCAGGCCTGTTTAATCTTAACCTGAGGTAGTCGTTAACCGGTTTTCTTATTCTTTTGGCTGGAAGGATTTGTGATATACCATGGATTTGACCCATTTTCATCCATGGTATATAAGTATTTTACTATCTATATATTATATATTCTATCCTATTAGGTATGTTTTCAGGTTCAGAAGTATCTTGGAGTAAAGTGATGATTATGGAGCATTTAGAAGCTTAAAAGAGATTTCATCCGAGCTGACCATTAGAGGTCGATACAAAGAAGAAGCAATCGTTCGACGCACATCCAGTTCCGTCGATCGATACAGAAGAGAAACCTCGACGATTGAAGATTATGATCGATCAATGTACATCCTTTACCATCGATCGATGTTGAGATGCGAGATGCGCGACTTGGTTCCAGCCGACTTTAAACCCAAGGCTTCCCCAAATTATAAGATTACCCCTGACGATTTTTTAACCTAATAGTTATATACTTGCCTAAGTGTTAGGAGACAAGAAAGTTTTTACCATCATTGTATTCTTACTTTCAGCAAGAGAGAGAGAGAGTTTTAGGAGAGAAGATCATAGAGAGATTTGTGATTGGAACTCCATTGATTCATCCATTCTATTATATGCAGTTTTTATCTATATTTTGTGTCATGAATTGCTTAGCTATGTTTGAGTAGTTCACTTGTTAGATTCAGGGTTCAAATAGGTTTAGGAGACTAGTGAGCATTATCAACCTGCGCCTACGGCTTAGCTAGAAGCATCGATCGATATTGTCTTCTGACAATCGATCGATATTGCGAAAGGTGTATCGATCGATATCTCTATAGGATCATCGATCGACACTTTCTTGTGATCAAAAGACGACTGTTGAGATCCAAGATCTAGTTAGTTAACCATTAAAACATTGTCATCGGTGATCACTGTGATTAAGGAGTTGAGCTCTAATATATCATGCATGCAACTGTTAAGCATCTATAGGATTATAATCTCCAATACCTGAATAGAAACCCTGCATCTAATATCTTCCAATAAATTACACCCCCAATCATCTTATTAATCGAGCAATAGACTTGTTCAATTAGGATTGCCATTTACTTTTAAACCATAAAACAACAAACACTTAGAATTAATAATTTGACAAGATTTAATAGGTTCCCTAGCACCTTGTGGATTCGATCCCTAAGTACTTCAACTGAACCTCTTATTTGAGAGAGTAATTCACTCCTTAAGGTAATTTGAGTGT
>NC_027753.1:10069669-10072707 GCF_000695525.1 Brassica oleracea var. oleracea
TTTTTTCTTGTCTTTTCAGGTGCATGCCCAGCAGTACCAGAAGCAACAAGGACAAACACCTTCTATTCTCAGAAGATCCTGCTCGCTTGGAACGAACGATCCGCAAAGACCAACGTTCCACATTCCTCGACGCAGCAGCTTTCACGTCGACCGATTCTCACACCCAATCGTCGACCGACACCCGACCTTCATCGTCGACCGATCTACATCGTTCGACATCGATCGATACTACACTGCGTACATCGATCGATCACCAGTCGCGAAACGTGGTTGCGATTGTTATTCTCAGACATGACGAGAATGGAAACCTATATGACCAGGATGGTCATCTGCGTAATCCAACAGGTCAGAAACTAGACGCTCAGGGGAATGTAATCCCTGATACTGATGCTACAGGAGATGTTCAACCTGTAGAAGAGGCTGCTCGACCAAGGTCACTGGCTGACTACAATCGTCCAGATGAGTACTACACCAACAGATCAGCTATTCGACTTCCAGAGATTCAGAAGCAGAATTTCGAGCTGAAGCCTCAGTACTACACACTTGTGTCGCAGATACCCTACTTTGGGTTACCGAACGAGCATCCTATGGACCATCTAGAGAGGTTCGAGGATCTTATCGCTGCTATTTGTATGGATGGAGTCCCCGAGGACTACCTGTTGTGCAAGCTCTTCAAGTATTCTCTGATTGGAGAAGCGATGCACTGGCTTAAGCAGCTAACCACAGGATCTCTAACATCCTGGGCCGACATCAAGAATGCTTTCTTGCGAAACTTCTTCGATGAGGCACGCGCTGAAGACTTGAGGAGCAAAATTGCTACATTTGCGCATGAGACTGGAGAGTCTTTTAAAGATGCGTGGATTAGATTCAAGTTCTTCCAGCGAGAATGTCCACACCATGGATTCAATGAAGTGCAACTGATGAGCACTTTCTTCAGAGGTATCGCCTTGAGGTATCAGATGGCTCTTGATACAGCTAGCGAGGAAAACTTCAACACCAGGGATCCGGTGGAAGCTTTGAGACTGATAGAAAATCTAGCAACCAGAAGCAGCACCAAGAACACTGACTTTGGGAGGAAGAAATTTGTTGCAACCCTAGAGAAAGAGCAGATGGACGAAGTTGAGCAAAGTTAGATGTGGTTCATGAGCTTCTTAGGAAGCAGGTCTGCTCAGCTGAAGGAGAAGTAGCTGTAGACATGGAAGGAGAAGAAGATGTGAACTACATTGGAGGTACTGGATTTTAGAGGTCTGGAAACGAGGGTGAAAACAGAAACTTCTATGGCAATGGTCAGAGGAGTAACCAGAGTTCACAGTTCCATAAACCTTTCAGCAACAACAGCAGAGGCTATGGAAACTCATTTTTACCAGAATCTACCACCACAGACTCAGGAAAGCAAGATTGAAACAATGCTTGACAGAGTTCTGGAAGGACAGCAACAACTGACTGTGGACTTCAATGGGAAGACAGATTCCGCCTACAACAGTCTGAACACGATAATTGAGACCCTAGGGACTCAGGTGAGGAAGCTTGATATGCAAGTGGTTCAGACTGGAGACACTGTAAAAAGGCAAGAAGCCTTGGTTAGAGAGGCAGGAGTTGAGAAAGCAAAACACCACGTAAATGCCATCATAGATGATGATTTCTGGCAAGTGGTGAAGCATGAGAAGCTTGGAGAAGGAGACTTCGAAGTTGAAAGCTCCATTAGTTTCGGCGGATCACTTTGGTGTCGACCGATGTTAATCGATGCACATCGCTCGACAGACCATGATGAAGATCGATCGACGGATTACTCTAACCATCGATCGACGTCATCTGCTAAATCGACTGCGGAGTGTAGTGCAGTTCGGATCATGAAAAACATCCTCACCCACCCTCCCCTTTCTACGTCAAAATCGATCGACGGCATGAGCCAGTAGTCGACCGACAGAGAGAGACTGATATCGATCGACCTCCCTCACCTCCCATCGATCGACGGGCACCTCTCACCTACCGAGTGCGATTACCATCTACTGATAGTGACCGAATCAACGCACTCAGACCACCACCTAAACCTCTAGCAAACCCACCAGAACCTACAACCAACCCTTCAGACACTACACTAGAGCCTATGAAAGTTGATGAGGCAACTGAAGGAAGAAGGTTAAGGAAAAAAAAGGAGAAGATTCCTCAGAACCTTAAGAGGGAAGCTAATGAGAAGGAGATGGATGGTTTCACTAAGAGAGACCTCAGAATCCCAGTGGAGAAACCTTTTGATGAAGTTTATTACACACACCGGTTGTGGATGTTCTTCAGAGAGACTAAGGAGACTGAGGAGGACATTAGGAGAATGTTCCATCATGTCATGGAAAGGACGAAACTAAGGATCACATTGAAAAAGAAGAGTGATCCTGGGAAGTTCGCAATACCATGTGTGGTGAAGGGTATTGAATTTCCCCATGCACTTTGTTGGGGTCAAAATCGGTCACGACGGAATCAATGTCTCAAAGTTCGTAAAAATCGGCATGAACGTTGTTGGGGTCGAAAATGGTTACTGTTGGGGTCGAAAACGGTTGCGACGAAGTTAACGTCCAAATCTCCGAAAAGAAAACGTAGAAATATTCTTCGACAAATACTTTTTCGAAATAGATTCATCTTTACCAAAAACTTTGCGGAGGAAACACGAGTCATCGGACAAGAGCTCGAAAAGGATCGCTACACAGCGACCGAACACGTGCTCCGCTAGGTTGCTACGTAGCGACCGAGTTCGAGCCAAGGCTCGGTCGCTACGTAGCGACCGAAAGTCCATTTCGCTCGGTCGCTACGTAGCAACCGAGCTCGAGCCGGAGTTTGGTCGCTACGTAGCGACCGAGCTCTTCTGAAACGTCAATACGACATTAGTCCATGCATTCTCGTCTACCCTTCGATGCTATCTCACGATTCCCCGCCATTCTAAGTTATCGATCAAATTTAACTTTAAAAACCGCGGAAAGTTCTTTCTTTATCGAAAAAAGCCGTAATAAACGCTTCGAGTCAGAAGACGGCCCAAAGGGACCTAAGAC
>NC_027753.1:10072779-10073776 GCF_000695525.1 Brassica oleracea var. oleracea
AATGTCAAGTTTCCGCGGATAAATACGAAATTTTGAAGATAATTACGAAGATCGGAAAAAATGGAATATCTCCATTTTTATGCTATGGCGGCTTAGGGGCAGAAGGAGAAAAGCATAAACCAACCTTGGGGCCAGTATATAAGGAGTCCAAGGTGAGAGGCATGAGGGAGAACTTTTGAGAGGAAACTTAGCACTTAGAGCAATTAGGCAACTTTCCGTTTTTGTTATTCGAGCTGCAACTCAATTAGGTTTAGCCGTCTTAGGGCTGTTAGAACTAGGAATCTCGCCGACAGCTCTCGAGCCCAGGCTTATACCTTGTTGTAAACGCTCATACGCAAATTCTGAATAAGACTTATCTTTGCCCCCTTTTTACGATTTCTTATATTTTATCGTTGTTATCTTGTGTTCTGATTGCTTAGCCTGTGGTATTAGCAGATATCTGGGACCTCTGGGAAACTAGGGTTCTCCTACTTTCCTAATTTAAACAGAAATGGACAGTGTGAATTTCGGTTCCCACAGTTTGGCGCTAGAAGGAGGGGGGGGGGTACGGATCAATCTAACTCTCAGCCACAAAACGCTTGATTAAAACAATGTATGGAAACACGAAAGACAAAATCGCAGTTCGCAACAACGCTGGTAAGACAACCCCAGCTGCCACTGCGCCTATGGCCAACGATTACGCAAACGCCATAGTGCCTAAAAAAAATCGAAAAAAAACCTAGCCACGACTTTTCGCCAACAGGAAGTGCTAAGAAACGAGCTTGCGATTTCTCTGTCTAAACATAAAGGAAAATGATAAATTTTATCAAATCCCGTAAGTTTGGCTCATTTCCGAGCTAAAGAAGTTTCAATGCGTAAGGGTTTTACCAAAACACGTTTTCCGAAAACTTTTCGGAAGGGTAAAACTTGTTCTCCCAAAAACCGCAGAAAACCCCTAGGTTAATCACGGAAAAAGGAAGCGTAGCAAATCGATTACACAGCTCGGTCACTACGTAGC
>NC_027753.1:10074000-10074287 GCF_000695525.1 Brassica oleracea var. oleracea
GCTACGTAGCGACCGAGCTGTGTGCGTTCTCGGTCGCTACGTAGCGACCGAGCTCAAGCCAACTCTCCACTTGCTCCATAGCGACCTGTAAGGCCTCAGATAGGTCCTCCTTTGCGTTCTCGTTTGAATCCTCATCGAAACGCTTTTCGTTTCGTCTCAATCGGAGTTTCCGTTGAGATTTTACGACGAAAACAAGTAGGACTCTTCTTGGCTTGCTTCCACTCGCTACGTAGCGACCTGTCAGACCTTCACTCGCTACATAGCAACCTGTTATTTTGAATCCTCAT
>NC_027753.1:10074302-10074718 GCF_000695525.1 Brassica oleracea var. oleracea
AGGTCCTCCTTTGCGTTCTCGTTTGAATCCTCATCGAAACGCTTTTCGTTTCGTCTCAATCGGAGTTTCCGTTGAGATTTTACGACGAAAACAAGTAGGACTCTTCTTGGCTTGCTTCCACTCGCAACGTAGCGATCTGTCAGACCTTCACTCGCTACATAGCGACCTGTCAGGCATAATAAAGGTCCTCCTTTGGGTTCTCTTTTGAATCCTCATCTAAACACTTTTCGTTTCATCTCAATCGGAGTTTCCGTTGAGATTTAACGATGAAAACAAGTAGGACTCTTCTTCGCTTGCTTCCACTCGCTACGTAGCGACCTTTCAGACCTTCACTCTGTGCATAGCGACCTGTCAGGCCTCAGAAAGGTCTTCCTTTGGGTTCTCTTTTGAATCCTCATCGAAACACTTTTCGTTTT
>NC_027753.1:10074928-10076705 GCF_000695525.1 Brassica oleracea var. oleracea
ATAATACGGCAACGGTTAACTTAACACCTTAGCCGCCACTATACGAATACGTTGAACCTATTTATAAAAATTGACGTCGTATCTAAGGAGAATATAACAGCCATGTTAGGAAGATAAATGTCAAGTTTAAAGGATAAAGACCAATATCGAAAATGGCGAAGATACACGAGAAGAGAAAGGGGAAATAAGCAAGCAAAACTGAGAACAGACAAATCTGCGTCTTCGAGAGAACTAAGGTATTTCCGACTTGAAATTTTTGAAATAAGACTTGGAATTTTCGTAGGAAATTACTAAGAAATAAAAACGCCTTTGAGACTGCCATAGAACTTTAGGGAACGTAAAACCTAGGTAGATAGTCTAGCAAACTAAGTCTTAGGCGATTTTTCTTGTCTTGATATATCGTTCCATAACTGTTCAGCCAGATCTTGCAACCCGATCTAAACGCTCCGAAAATCGAGAAACGTTCGCCACGCATATCAAGCTCGCTTCCTAAAGAGAGAAAAAAGTAGAGACATGAACGTCGTCTTAAAACCGATTCGTTTCTAGCAATTTTCTCGGAACCGACATATTCCAAGTCGTCAAAATGGAAACAAACCAAATCACAGTCCAAGCGTCGTCTTTAAATCGTCCAGGATTATTGATCATTCCAAACCTTAGAAGAAGAAACGTACACAACCCATCAAAGTATCGGTTCAACTGTTTTCTTTCGTAAAAAAAAAGGAGTAGGTACGTATACTATACTCGTATACTCCCAAACTTCAAAAACTTTTGCAAATCGTCAAGAACACGATTTTGTCATAGCAAATCGTCTCAAATAGGCAAACGACAATCTAAAATTCGTCTAAACGCTAGCAACATATCCAGACGATCATGAACATAATCCCAAAGACTATACACCATTTCTTGTCGCAATAATGCGTACAGAAAACATATACCAATATCAAACTAAAACTCGACGATTAGCCAAAGTATTAAAGCCCTTTCCAGTTTTATAAAGCCAGTTTCGTTTAAAAATTTCAACGAGAAATCTTCAATCACCAAAGCATTTCTTTCAGTTTCCGTTGTACCAAGTGAGTCAAGGAAAAGCATCGAAAATATTTGTGACGAAGAAAACTCGAGAATAGATGTAGCATCATGCACAAAGAGACGCTTTCCTCCCGATGGTGGCTAGATCCACCTCTGGTTGACCAATTCGTTCCAGAAACGAATGTGTCATGAGAATCCTTTCATAAAACCTATGAAAAACGTTCTGCGAGTAGATCGTAATGAAATAAACTTCGGTAACACTCCAAGAGTAACTCCAAGCAACTTTCACCTAGAATCGAAATCACAGCAGAAACGCTTCTCGTGAAACCCACAGAAACAACGCTACTTTAACATATGTTTACATATCACCGATCTACAACCTTCGTAAAACCGGTCCCCGTTACTTACGCCAAAAATCCTTCGTACAATCAGACCAAGTCTTACGAAGAAACTTTCTAAAGTTAACATAACATGCTTTATGAAGAACCATGCGGCTCGCTGGCTTCTGCTTTTCTTTTCCCTCGGTCACATCCGAGGAGGCAGTCGTCCCGCCACTGACACCACACTGGTTATGTAGCAAACCTCTTGGGCTTCGTCTTCCTCAGGCAAAAAAGATTCGATTTTCATATACTATAGGTCACATTATACGAAATATTCGTCGTATAACTGAAACCTAGAGCGGAGAATCGTTTTCAACGACTATCGACCATATTAGCATGGATAACCCCGGCAAACTTGGCCTATCAATCTC
>NC_027753.1:10076979-10082239 GCF_000695525.1 Brassica oleracea var. oleracea
GTAACGAAACTCAGTCCTAACAACCAAATGGTTAAAGGAAGATCTAAACTTTTCGAAAATTGACCGAGTTCAATACACTCTACAATTCACTTTAAGCCCGCAACGTTTTACCCATAATACGCGGCATGTAAAGAAAAATTTGTAACAAAGCTTCTAGAGCTATAAGAAACATCCTCAAAAATGCACGAAATACATCTCGGAAAGCCAACACTTCACAAAGCACTATGAAGGAAAACGCTTCTTCCCATGGAAAAATTTACGCGACACCTCAGTCCTAATTCCTCGATCGCAAATCAAATTATTAGCATCCAAACAGGAACAACAATTTTGGCTGCGAACATCCGTAGTCAAACAAGAACGTTTCTCAAACGCAGGGCTAAGACTAAACCCTTGCAACATCACAAAACATCTTCAAGCCCGCAAACATTTCAAGTACGAAACGCGGCATACGAAAAAATAAAGAAACTTCAGCCTCGCGAGACGTCGCAGACGCCTGAAGATTCGTTTCTTGACGAAATTTCCTTCCTCGATAAAAACATTTTCTTGAAAGACCAGGCAATCGTACGCACTAACATCTTCTCAAAACATATCCTTCGCGAAGACTTGAAATGGTATTTTTTACCATTAAGTTTGTTGCTGATCACAACGAACTCTTAACGTCCTAGACAGACTTAGCCATCTCGTGGAGATGACTCTCATACATCCGACACAAGGATAATAGCGCTATAAAAGAAACCCAAAATTTTTGGTCAGCACTTCCAGGAGGCTTAAAAATTATCCTTGGAGAGATGCTCGGTTCCAACCATACAAGTCGTATAAGCCGAAAATATATCGCGGACTTTAAAGCGGTATGGAATCAGGATGAAACTGAAACGGGATACGTAAGTCGAATTAGTCATCGCACCCTCTAAAACCAGGAGTAAACCTAGGTCTTGCCCTAAACCCAGCGCACTGGTCTCTAACATCTCTAGGCATAGTATCAAAAACTTTGATACGAGATCCCAAAATTTTTCTCTTTGCCAATATTCGAGCGTCTTCATAAATCCCGCAAGTTTATACACTGCGGAAAACTCTCGAAACAGATCACAGATATAGCAGTTCACACAGAGATAGATTACGAGATGACAACTCGTAGTCTTCCTTCTACACCCATATAAAATGCCATTGGCAGCAACACGCCTAATAACCTCTACATAAAAACTAGACCGTAAAGGTCTCACTGGAAAACAAGTCAAAAGAACCTTAACTCCAAGACGAACTACGAAAGGCTTGATCCCTTCAACAAGGGTACGTAGGCAGCCGTCATAAGGTGCAGCTCCAATCTTATCGCGTTCTACTTTTAGAAGAGCAAGAAGCCCACTTACCACGGACTTTTTCTACCATTAATTCCGCTAACTCACCTAACTTGCCTAACTTGCCAAGCCACTCGCTAGAACCTCACGCTATAAGCCCATGGTTCCAACGAGCTCGGGGGCTAACTGTTGGGGTCAAAATCGGTCACGACGGAATCAATGTCTCAAAGTTCGTAAAAATCGGCATGAAGGTTGTTGGGGTCGAAAATGGTTACTGTTGGGGTCAAAAACGGTTGCGACGAAGTTAACGTCCAAATCTCCGAAAAGAAAACGTAGAAATCTTCTTCGACAAATACTTTTTCGAAATAGATTCTTCTTTACGAAAAACTTTGCGGAGGAAACGCGAGTCATCGGACAAGAGCTCAAAAAGGATCGCTACGCAGTGACCAAACACGTGCTCTGCTCGGTCGCTACGTAGCGACCGAGTTCGAGCCAAGGCTCGAAGTCGCTACGTAGCAATCTTCCGCTCGGTCGCTACGTAGCGACCGAGCTCTTCCGAAATGTCGATTCTACATTAGTCCATGCATTCTCGTCTACCCTTCGATGCTATCTCCCGAAGACCGTAGCGAACCCATTTCACGATTCCCCGCCATTCTAAGTTATCGATCAAACTTAACCGTAAAAACCGCGGAAAGTTCGTTCTTTATCGAAAAAAACCGTAATAAACGCTTTGAGTCAGAAGACGGCCCAAAGGGACCTAAGACGTGACTCGAGCCCCAACTTACGATTTCTTAACCAACAACCCGTAAGCCGCATGGCGGTTTACGCTTGGTTCGCAAGGAAAGATAAATGTCAAGTTTCCGCGGATAAATACGAAATTTTAAAGATAATTAGGAAAAAATGGAATATCTCCACTTTTATGCTATGGCGTCTTAGGGGCAGAAGGGGAAAAGCGTAAACCGACCTTGGAGCCAGTATATAAGGAGTCCTAGGCGAGAGGCATGAGGGAGAACTTTTGAGAGGAAACTTAACACTTAGAGCAATTAGGCAACTTTCCGTTTTTGTTATTCGAGCTGCGACTCAATTAGGTTTAGCCGTGTTAGGGCTTTTAGAACTAGGAATCTCGCCGACAGCTCTCGAGCCCAGGCTTATACCTTGTTGTAAACGCTCATACGCAAATTCGGAATAAGACTTCTCTTTGCCCCCTTTGTACGATTTCTTATACTTTATCGTTGTTATCTCGTGTTATGATTGCTTAGCGTGTGGTATTAGCAGATATCCGGGACCTCTGGAAAACTAGGGTTCTCCTACTTTCCTAATTTAAACGGAAATCGACAGTGCAAATTTCGGTTCCCACACACTTTGTGACACAGAAGCATCAGTCCGCATACTACCTAAGGTTATGGGAGACCAGCTGGGTCTGAAAATAGAGCCTTCATCAGAATCTTTCACCTTCGTGGACCTTTCAGAAAGAAGCTCAGGAGGCATCATAAGAGACCTTGAGCTACAGATTGGTAATGCCCTTGTCCCAATAGATTTTCATGTCCTGGACATCAAGCTTAACTGGAACTCTTCACTTCTGCTTGGAAGAGCTTTCCTGGCTACAGTAGGAGCTGTATGTGACATGAACACCAACATATTGTGTCTGACACTGATAAATCCAGACATCCACTATGACCTAGTTCGAGTTGAGAGATAACAGGTCAACCTCGTGGAGCTTGGAAATGATCTTGGCTACATTGCAGCATGCCATTGTGGAGCAGAGTATGAAACAGAGTACTCGGAATCGATCGACACTCGCACTTCGTCATCGATCGATTCCAATGAGTCACCGACGACCGATGAACACTATCCCATATCGCTCGATGGAAAGCATCCGGTAGACCACTTCACATTGCTAGATCAGTTTTATCCAGACTTTGCCTTTGAACAACCCAACAAAAAAGGACGTGATGACTATTCCATAGGCCGTTGGGCAAACAGTGGATTCCATGAAAGTTTTGCAGTAGAGACTGTAATCCCTTCATCCAATGAGGATCCTACTGAGGAGTATGATGAGGATTACTGGAAGGAAAGAGCTATAGATATTGCTATGCAAGATGAAAGATATTCAAGACATTCCTTCAACAACACATCTCCACCATCGATCGACAGAGTCTACTCAGCATCGGTCGATACCCACCCTCATCCAGCAAAACGATCTTATACATCGATCGATACCACACCAGGTACATCGATCGATATTAAAGCCCCCGCCTTTGAAAAGGAAAAAGGGTATATTCCAATTCCAAGTAGGTTTACCAATACCTATATAAGGAGTTTTGCACCCCAGATTACTTCTCACGACACCATAGCAGAAAAGATGAATGCTCCCACAAACAAATCAGAAGGAACATCAAGGAAGAGCATTCGATCCAAAAACCCTAATTCAGCAGACAAACGTCTACCATCGATCGATACTCCAGTATCGACATCGATCAATTCTTATTCTAAACCTAAATTTTATTTATTTACTAAGAAGAATATGAGTATTGATTACGGTTTTCTAACTCCTGATGAATTTGGTATTTTCAGGGACCCAGATGGCCATGCAAGAGCTATGGATGGGAGAATTCTACAAGTATCCAGAGAGGACATATCAGATATTCTTCAGTTGGCCAATGGACCAGACAACTTTTTTATGCAGCAACGCAGCATTCCAGACGAACATCCAAGGGCCGACACAACAGAAATTGGTTCATACCAATCGTGCCAACCAGTAGGCCAAACATCGATCAACAAGGATGCTCTTACATCGTTCGACAGGGCACCTTCACCATCGATCGACAGACGTTATGAATGTGGACGTCGCGCTTATGACATCTATGGAGCCAGAAAGTTCATATGGGAACAGAAGGATGAATATGGTGTCTATACAGAAGAGTCTGGATATGCAAGGAGCATAGCTGGTGAGATGATCCATGTTACCAAGGACAACATCAGAAAAATTCTGGAGAGAGCATCCCTATTTGAGGAGAGTCACATATGTCTTCCAGAACATGCCACTTCTTTCACACCTACAAAACTGGCACCAGAGATCTACACCAAGGATGAGATTAATGAGATGGTGACTGGTATTTGTGGAGCTCAGGAAAAACTAGGAGATTAACTCAAGACATTGATAGATGACACTTATCAACCTTTGGACAGAGGTTACAATGAGCTTTTCAGAAGTATGGCAGAGATGAGGACATAGATTGAGAGTATGCAGCACATTCTTGAGAAAGAAGCTATCGATCGACGCCAACAAAGCAACATCGATCGACTTCAAGCCACAGACATCCCAGATTCCTGCAGGACTGGATAGTTTGGCAATGAAGAAGGATGAATGGGAGATCGCATACAACCCTCTCAACAACAACGTGGACTGGTTAAGCACAAGAATTGATCTGCTACAGCAAGATTTGGACACCATTCGCAAGAAGGACCAAAAACCAACCACATCGATCGATCTTTGCACCATCACATCGACGACAGCAAGTTCACAGAAATGGACGATAGGTTACAAACATACGAGGATATGCACGATCGTTTCACCTCACCTATCATGCGATACTTGGACACCTTGCTACATAGATGATGAATTTCCAGAGGGACATTGGCACGCTTAATGATCAACATGATTTTCAGGAAGAATGTTCAACATCGATCGATAGGTTCCGCAGGTCATCGCTCGACATCACGAAACCTATAGAACATCTTCCCTACACAGCAGCAGAAGTTGATCAGATCACATCAAAGCTTTACACAACTATGGACACCATGGAGGATCGGTTTGAGAAGCGGTGTGATGACATCTACTTTCCATTCGACGTCAGACTCAGTGGACTGGATACCCATGCAGAGTGGTTACAGAAGGAA
The DNA here is from genome assembly GCF_000695525.1 of Brassica oleracea var. oleracea. Classification (NCBI taxonomy): domain Eukaryota; kingdom Viridiplantae; phylum Streptophyta; class Magnoliopsida; order Brassicales; family Brassicaceae; genus Brassica; species Brassica oleracea. Next base: position 10,082,172 of record NC_027753.1, read on the forward strand.
GTCAAAGCCATTCAGAGGCAATTCGCATCTCAACACCAGATATCAGCATCGATCGACAGTAAGGCACA
>NC_027753.1:10083056-10085091 GCF_000695525.1 Brassica oleracea var. oleracea
TACGTTCGCTAGTCTAGCGACCTAAATCTAAACTAGTTGAGTCGCAGCTCGATTAGTAAAAACGGAAAAAGATGTCTAAATTGTTCTAAGTGTTAAGTTGCTCTGATGTGCTCTGGTCCCCCCTTCCTCTTCGTCCTAGGTCCTCCTTATATACTCTTCCTTAGGTCGGTTTACCTCTTCTTGGGCCGGATTTGTCGCGAAGCGGGCTTTTCCATATTTCCTTCTTCTTTGTGATTATCTTCGGAAATTTGACATTTATCTCTTCCCGCAGATGAGATAAACCGTCATACCAGTCTTTGGGTTCAAGTCTTTTGGGACCATAGATGGGCCGTTGTCCGCAATTCGGACCCTCTTTGGGCCTTATCGAGACTTAAGCGTTTTTACGATTTTACTCGCGAAGTAGCCGTTGGTATAGGCATGGTTCTTCCAACGGAACCACCCTGTTTCTTCGCATAGCCGAGGCAGTTGGTGTTAAGTTAACCGTAACCTGCTCTACTACGAAGAATAGGAAACCGTTCGAGAGACATAACCTTCCCAACTTCCCGAATAATTTCGACGATGTTTTTTAGACGGAAAATTGGTGTCGTATCCACAGACCCGAAGACTGAGTTACGGAAACTTCGGATGAAGATGCATGGTTATGGGATGGGACCGGGTTCGGAATGGTCCACGGCGAATTGACCGCACTCGCCAGGCGAGCTGATCCGTGCCACGGTCGAGCTCCCCAGTGAGCCGACCGGCAACACGGTCGTGCTCGCCGGGCAAGCTGGCTCTTGTCAACGCCGAGCTCGCCGGCAAGTCGACCGGCGACACGGTCGTGCTTGCCGGGCGAGCTGGCTCGTGTCGCGGCTGTGCTCGCCGGCGAGTCGACCGGCAACGCGGTTGTGCTCGCCGGGCGAGTTGGCTCGTGTCACGGCCGAGCTCGCCGGCGAGTCGACTGGCGACACGGCCGTGCTCGCTGGGCGAGCTGGCTCGTGTCGCAGCCGAGCTCGCCGGCGAGTCAACCAGCAACGCGGTCGTGCTCGCCGGATGAGCTGGCTCGTGTCGGGGTCGAGCTCGCCTGGCGATCCGTTTCAGCTATTCATTTCCTCGGCTTTTGAAGTTTTGACAGAGATTCGGTTTTTCTAAGGAATTTCGGACATCGATTCCGTCGTGACCGATTTTGACCCCAACAGTTAGCCCCCTAGCTAGCTAGGATCCGTGGACCTGTGTGTTGGGTCCTAGCTTGCGGTATGGTCTGTTCTAGGTGGAATTAGACGTAATCGTTTGTCGAAAGATTGAAGGTGAATAGTAAAAAAAATTGTATAAGTAAAGATTCCTTTTCCGATCTTAAGTTCGTGCAGGGGATGACGGTGTTCAATGCGGCGCTCGACGGAAGTTTCCGGGAGTCGCGTATCTCTCACTTCAAAGCCGAGGAGGCTGAAAGAGAACTCTTTCGGTTTCAGAAGGAGGTCGAAGAACAGAGCCGGAGACAGGCTGAGCTCCATTCTCGGGCCCTTGTCCGTGCGGAGAGGAGAGGAAAGAGAGCGATTGTCGCCGAAATGAAGTGGAGGGCTGCTTTGTTTGCCACCGAATTTGATTTATGTGTGTTATGGCCTTGCGAGGCTATGTGAACTATGTGATTGAGACCAGCCGTTTGGTGGCTTTGGGTCCTAGCCATTTTTTACGGCTTCTATATATATGATGAATGATTGACATTCTGTGCGTTTTAGTTTATACTTCTGCCAAGTGTAAGGGAAAGATACGAGTAATCACTTCGTATCTTAACTCTTAGTTTATTGTCTTGTTCGTTTGCTCTTACTGAACGAGGGCGTTCGGAAACGTTTAGGAGTTTCGCGAATGAGCGTATTAGATATAGACGATGGGACATGTTTTTAAGATCTCGTATCATGTCTTGAGATGTTAGTGGACCAGTAGGACTGGGTTTAGGGCAAGACCTATGTTTACTTTCGGCTCTAAGGCTGTACGACGACTGATCCGCTCTCGTTTTGCCTGTGGGCGATTTCCACCTGGTTCTTTCTGATTTAAAGTCTGT
>NC_027753.1:10085174-10086008 GCF_000695525.1 Brassica oleracea var. oleracea
GATTTAAAGTCCGCGACTTGGCGCCGGCTTATATGACTTGTATGGAATGAACCGAGCACTCTCCAGAGACCGTCTGGAGTGTTGACCAAAATTTCGGATTTCTTGTATAGCGCGCTATGGTATCATCGTCGGATGTAAGAGAACCTTTACTTTTACGAAAGGTTAGACTACGAGTTTTTTTTTTTAGAACGTTTTGGGTTTGTCCGTCAGGGCCAATCGACGGGCAATTTGTTTTTTTTTTAGTCGCGGACGGACCGTGTGTTTGGATAATATCTCTCGAAAATATTTACGACATCTCTCTTTTTCTGAAAGGTATATCCTTTGTAGTGAGAAAGTTACGATCTTCATTTTTAGAGAAGATGTATTTGGTCTTGCTTGACCATTGATACGCAGTGATTGTTGTTTAAGTTAGTTCCCATCCAAGGACTGCTTGGAAGGTATGTGTGTTTGGAGACCCTTGTCTTGGGTGTTTTTCAGTTTAATCTCCGATTGTTGTGGCTTATTGCAAGTGAATCGGGAGACCGAAATAAAATGAGTTTTATTGGAAAAGTTTCGAAAATATCGAGTACATGTGTGGATATTCCGAACTTTGTGGGAGTATACGTACCCACTCCCCACCCCCTTTTTGGAGAGGGGGATAGCTGAACTTGTCAATAGGACAAGCTGCCTACGTACCTCTTTCGATGATCAAGCCATCTTGTAGTTCTGCTTTGTTGTTGTTGGCGTTCCTACTCGTTGGATAGGGACGTTTCTGTCACTTCGGCCGTTGAGGCTTTAGTTAAATCGGCGGCCGTTTCGTGAGTCGGGTTTTCCGCTGGTAGGGCGATGGACTCC
>NC_027753.1:10086170-10087858 GCF_000695525.1 Brassica oleracea var. oleracea
AGATTACTGCTGTTCCGTTTGGTGTTGGGAACTTGATGCTAAGGTGGTAAGTCGACGGTACCGCCTTCATCGCGTTGATCCATGGGGTTCCCATGATAACATTATAATGGCCGGGTTATTGACTACGGCGAAGTCAACGATTTTCGTGACTTCCCTTGCCATGACCGGAAGTTTGATCGATCCGAGGGTCATTGATGTTGTGCCCGAAAAACCGGTCAGTGGTTTTGGTTCCGGGACGACTTCCCCGAGTGCGATGTTCATTCTCCGGAGAAGAGAGGTCGCCAGCGAGGAGTTTTGCGGCTAGCCTTGCGCCGAGAACTCTGCAGTTCGTAGTGGAATGACCTTTGGTCTGGTGGAACTCGCAATAGGAGTTATCCTTATACTGGTTCCTGGACCAGGTATTTCCGGAGGTCTTCCCTTGTTCGGAATTGATAGTGTAGTTGTGCTCGCCCTGGACGTCTTCTCTCTCGTGGTGGATATACTTGTCGTTTCGAGAGCTTTTCTTTTTTGTGGGCGTCTTCTGCGGGTTGTACTTCTGGGAGAGGATTTTCATCTCCTCTTCCATTACGATGAAGTCCATTGCTTTATGAAGAGCATCCTGAATCGTTCTCAGTTTTTCGAGGGATACCCATTGCCGGAATTTTGACCGGTACCATAGAGTTTTCTTCAGAGCATCGATCGCCAATTTGTCGCTGATCCCGGTGACTCTTGCCATTACTAGCTTGAATCTGTTCATGAACTTGCGAAGTGGCTCATCTTATCTTTGACACAGGCTCCAGAGATCGACGTCCGAGGTTTATCTGTCCATGAATATGGAATACTGCTTGAGAAACTCTGAAGCAAGTTGGCGGAAACTTCCGATGGAATTTCGTTTTAGGCGAGAAAACCATTCGAGCACGGCTCCTTTGAGGTTTTCGACGAAGAGGAGGCAGTAGCCAGCGTCTCATTCGCGTTCCTTGAGTTTGCACCTCCCCATCGCGATCTGGAAAGACTGCAGGTGCGCTTTCGGGTCGGTGGTGCCATCGTAGATGGGAATTTTGATCTTCCCTGGGTCCGTGACGTTGGTCTCAGTAATCCGGGCAGCGAACGGGGTTTTGTCGATCTCGGGTGCAGCGCTTGTCGCGTGGTGAATCCTCTTGGAGCACCTCATAGGAATCATGGTCCTGAGCTACGAGCATGGTCTCTCTCTCTCCGTCGATCACTTCGAAGCGCTTCTTCGATTACATATCATCAAGGATACGGACACGTACAGGCTGGTTCCTCGGAACTTCATGTCAGTGGTAAAGGGGTTTACTTCTAACTTCAACTCGTGGAAGAAGTTTTTCTTCTTCGTTCGTGTAGATGCCGCCTCCGTTGAGGAAAGTTGCATCCCATTGTTTCGGAGGTTGCCGAACGATCGTCCCTTTATCAACTTTCTTGCTCTGTTTCCTGAGGATATTATTGCGGTGAGGGATCTGCTCAGGAATGGTCCTTTTTTCTGGACTTCCTTTACTTTGAAGAGAGTTCGAAAGGCGCTGAGGTTTGTGCATCCTAGTCCTGCTTTGGGCGGAGAAACAAGGAGTGATTCCGAGTCTGAAGACCAAGGTCCCGATGCCGCTCCCATGATTCCGACGGGCTAAACTCTTCGAAGGGGAAAGATATTGACCTCGGTGACCTGGAGTTTTCGGTTGGACGATTGCATGCTTCTG
>NC_027753.1:10088111-10088850 GCF_000695525.1 Brassica oleracea var. oleracea
TGCTTTCGGTGATGGAAGCGGTACGAGCGAGGTCCCTATTCCGGACTTTGATGATTTCTTCTCTTGTCTTCCGTCGGGCTTCGATGCTCCTCCGGCCACGAGCGAGTCGGGGAGGCCGAAATTCGTCGCGGAAGGATCTTGGCGATCGTTATTATTATTATTATTTTTTTTGCTTATAACGTGTCGATCGGTTTTATAGGGTTTGAACTTGCTTGGATGAGCCATAGAGAGGCCATGATCTATCGCTTTAAAGCGGAGAAGGCGGAAAAAGATCTTGCTCGCATGCGAGAGATGAGATGTTGGCGCGAGGCGCTCAACTCGCTCGTGATCATGCCCGGGCTGTTCGTAGGGCGGAACGGAAGGCCAAGAGGGAAATTGTCGAGGTGATGAAGAGTCCGCTTCTCAATTCCAGGTCGGGAATCTTAAGGACGCTTTCAACTCACTGGGCGACTTCCGTGAGTGTCGCGGCTCCGTCATGAGCCTTTGGAAGACGCAGGCGGATGACTACGTTTTCGAGCGGGAGATGGAGTTAATGAAGGGTGACATGAAGGATCATGCTCACGCTGAGACAATCATTCCTCCGATCGATGGGAAGATTCAGGGATTCTGGGATCCCATCCCGGTTTCTCCTGATACCGTAGAAACCACGACTGATTTCGCCGGTGAAGATGAGGAAGTGAACTATCCAGCGGATGCATTCGGAGCTTCCTTGTCCGGGAATTTTAACTTTGATCTGTGA
>NC_027753.1:10088905-10090246 GCF_000695525.1 Brassica oleracea var. oleracea
GGTACGAATCGAGCATCTTTCCAGAGACAATTTTTAAGCCAACTGGAAGTGCTAGACCAAAATTTCGGATTTTTTTTGTAGCGCGCTTTCGTCCTTGTGTTGGACGTTCGAAGATCAAAAGAGTGATCAAGTTGCGTTTGTTTAGGACGGCTGATGTGTTCTTCGGGGCCAATCAATGAACGGAGTGTAAGATTTGTAGTGGTCGCGTTCGGACAATTTGTTCGTATCATCTTGATTTTTAACTTGGCGACATCTCGCAGTTATTTAGAAGACTATACGTATATTTTCGGTGCTGAAGTGAGATTGTTTTGCGATTTTGGGTCGTACGAGGCCGCTAGCAAGAGTATTAACGTTTGTAAATTTTCTAGGCGTATTCTGAGACTTTTGCAATTGTCTTAAAAAGGAAAGACGCATATTGGTCGTAAAAAGTTTTCGAAATCTCTATAGAATTCGATTACGATCACGCATCTTTTCCTATGTGGGAGTATACGAGTATACGCACCCACTCCCCCCCCCCTTTTATAGAGGGGGATAGCTGAACTCGTCTTTCGTCAAGCTGCCTACGTACCTCTTTCGAGGATCAAGCCATCTCGTAGTTCTGTTTTATGCTGCGAGCGTTTTCACTCGACGGTTGTCGCCGTGCTGACCGCCTTGATCGTGATGATCGTGGCTGGGTCAGTGTTTTCTTCCGGATGTTCCGGTTGAGTTGTAGTGCCGGCTTCAGACTCATGTTGAGTTTTGACACCCGAAGCATTGGCGTCAGCAGACGATGTTAAATCGTCTTTTATTGAAACGTTGTCGCCGTGATCGTGATGACCATGGCCGGGTCAGCGTTCTCTTCCGGAAATTTCGGTTGAGTCGTAGTGTCGTCTTCGGACTCGTGTTGAGTTTTGACACCCGAAGCGTTTGCGTCAGCAGACGATGTTAAATCGTCTTTGGCCGAAGATTTATCTATCTTCGTGCGCTTGCGATTTGCCGTTGCAGAGGTCATCATCTGTCTTAACTTGTGCTCCGCGAAGAAGCACAATTGCGACTGTTTCTGACATCCAATTGACATCCCCAGATAGTTGCGACTCTGTTTGGGGTCGGGAATTTGACGCCCAAGTGGTACGTCGATGGAACAGCTTGCATAGCATTGAGCCATGGGGTTCCCATGATCACGTTGTAGATGGCAGGATGATCGACTACCTTGAACTTGACGATTTTTGTGATCTCCTTGGCCATGACTGGTAGCTGAATATATCCGAGGGTCATCGACACTTCGCCTGAAAATCCTGTGAGTGGTTTCGGAGTAGGAGTTACTTCTCCGAGTTCGATGCTCATCCGATTGAGAGTGTCGCG
>NC_027753.1:10090346-10090631 GCF_000695525.1 Brassica oleracea var. oleracea
TCGCCGACTTATGTTTTTGCGATAAGATTTTCGTTTCTTCCTCGATCGTGATGTAGTATGTCGCCTTGTGGAGGGCGTCTTGGATTGTCCGTGGTTTTTCGAGGGATATCCATTTTCTGAATTTCGACTTGTACCAAAGCGCCTTTCTGAGCGCATCGATGGCCACCTTGTCGCTTATCCCGCTGACCCTGGACATTACCAACTTGATTCGGCTGATGAACTCGCGGAGGGGTTCGTCTTCCCCCTGGGACAGACTCCAGAGATCGACATCGGAAGTTTCTCTAT
>NC_027753.1:10092274-10098214 GCF_000695525.1 Brassica oleracea var. oleracea
TTCCATTTTTTCCGATCTTCGTAATTATCCTCAAAATTTCGTATTTATCCGCGGAAACTTGACATTTATCTTTCCTTGCGAACCAGGCGTAAACCGCTATGCGGCTCACGGGCTGTTGGTTAAGAAATCATAAGTCGGGCCTCGAGTCATGTCTTAGGTCCTTTTGGGCCGTCTTCTGACTCGAAGCGTTTATTACGGCTTCTTTCGATAAAGAACGAACTTTTCGCGGTTTTTACGGTAAAGTTTGATCGATAACTTAGAATGGCGGGGAACGTGAAATGGGTTCGCTATGGTCTTCGGGAGATAGCATCGAAGGTTAGACGAGAATGCATGGACTAATGTCGTATCGATGTTTCGGAAGAGCTCGGTCACTACGTGGCGACCAAGCGCTCGATCGCTACGTAGCGACTGAGCGGAATGGACGCTTAGTCGCTACGTAGCGACCGAGCTTTTGCTCGAACTCGGTCGCTACGTAGCGACCGAGCGGAGCACGTGTTCGGTCGTTGCCTAGCGACTCTTTTCGAGCTATTGTCCGATGACTCGTGTTTCCTCCGCAATGCTTTTCGTAAAGAAGAATCTATTTCGAAAAAGTGTTTGTCGAAGAAGGTTTTTCGTTTTCTTCTTCGGGGATTTGGACGTTAACTTCTTCGTAACCGTTTTCGACCCCAACAGTAACAAAGAAGAATTCCAGTTAAGCTTGATGTCCAAGACAAGGAAGTCTACTGGAACTAGGGCATTACCAATCTGCACCTCAAGTAATTTGATGAATCCTCCTGAGTTCATCTGAGAACAATCCACAAAAGTGATTGAATCCTTTGAAGGTTATATCTTCAGACCTAGATTGTCTGCCATCACCTTAGGTAGAATGTTGACTGAAGAACATGTGTCGCAGAGCGCACTAAGGTAGTCAATGCCTTCTATCAAGCATGGTACCACGAACTTTACAGGATCACTCTTTTTTCTTCAGTGTAATCCTCTGTTTCATCTTCTCTCTGACCTGGTGCAACATTCTCCTAATATCTTCTTCAGCTTCCTTGGTCTCTCTGAAGAACATCCACAGCATGTGGGTAAAGTAAGCCTCCTCAAATGGCTTATCCATTGGGATCCTTAGAATCCTTTTTGTGAAACTATTCATCTCCTTATCATTGGCCCCTCTCTTCAGATGCTTAAGAACCTATTCCTTCCTTTTCCTCAAGTTCCTTCCCACAGTAGCTTGATCAACTTGCATAAGATCGGGTGCATCTTCAGAGTGCTCACTTATGTTTTCTGTTGATGTCTCTGAAGGTTGAGATGAGTTTCTCAGTGCATTCAGTCGTGCTACATCGATTTTGGGTAGTTGTACTCGGTAGTAGAGAGGTGCTCGTCGATCCATCGATGGATGTTCCTCTCTTGGCGTTAGTCGACACCATTGTGAACTGTCGAAGCTCATACAGCTTTCAACTTTGAAATCTCCATCCTAAAACTTCTCCTCCTTAACCACTTGCCAGAAATCATCCTCTACGATGGCATTCATGTGGCACTTCAGTGCTTCATCTACTTTACCCTTGATGAAGGTCTCTTGCCTCTTACTAGTGTCTCATGTCTGAACCACTTGTGTCTCCTGTCTCAACCACTTGTGTCTCCAACTTCTTCCCATGTGTATTCAAATTTTCAAATTTTGCATTCAGCTCAGTGTAGAGAGCATTTATCTCCCCACTGACATTCACCATCAGCTTCTGCTGACCCTCAAGAACTTGATCAATCAATGCTTCTATCTTGCTCTCTCGAGTCTTTGGTGGCACGTTTTGATAGGATCAATTTCCATAGTTTATGTTGTTGTTGTTGTTGAAGTTGTTGTTGTAGAGTTTATGGAACTGTGAACTCTGGTTGAAGTTACTCCTCTGTTCATTTCCATAGAAGTTTATGTATCCACTCTGATTACCCAGCTTCTGATTCTAAAAATCGGTACCACTGATGAAGTTCATATCCTCCTCAAAATCTTCGTCACTGTTGACATCTACTGCTTCCATATCCTCTGCAAAGCTAACCTGCTTCTTGAGAAGCTTGTGAACACTGTCCAGCTTAGCCTTAACATCGTCCAATTCTTCCTTTCTTTGGGTGGCCGATTTTCTCCTATCAGAATCAATGTTCTTGGTGCTATTGCTAGATGCCAAGTTCTCAATCAGTCTCACAGCCTCTTCCGGATTCCTATTGTTGAATTTTCCTTCACTAACAGTGGCCAGAGTCATCTGATATGCATGTGTGATGCTTCTAAAGAAAGTGCTGAGTAGTTGCACTTTGTTGAATCCATGGTGTGGACAGTCTCTCAGATAGGACTTGAATCTGATCCAGGAGCTTCTGAATGACTATGTAGGCTCATGTGTGAATGTAGCAATCTTGCTCCTTAAGTCCTCAGCTCGTGACTCATCAATGAAAATGCGCAGGAACGAATTCCTGATGTCAGCCCAGGATGTGAGAGATTCTGGTGGTAACTGCTTCAGCCAGCACAAAGCTTCTTGAGACAGTGAGTACTTGAAGAGCTTGCAAAAGAGATAGTCCTCACGGACTCCATTGGATTTAATGGCAGAAACCAAATCCTCAAACCGCTCCAGATGGTCCATAGGATGCTCGTGGGATAGACCACAATATGGTGTATGCGCCACGAGTGTAAAGTACTGGGGTTTCAGCTCGATTCTTTTCCTCTGAATAGCAGGAGGATGAATAGCATATCTGTTGGCGTAGTACTTATCTGGATGATTGTAGTCAGCCAACATTCTGGGTCGAGCATCCTCGTCTACAGCTTGAGAAACTGCAGGGGCTTCAGCATTTTGATCAGGAATTACAACCCTCTGATCATCTAACCTCTGACATGCTGCATTACGCAGATGACCATCATGATTATGCAGGTCTCCATTCTCATCTCGCTCTAGGATAATGGTCGCAACCATCTCTCGCAAACGGGTGTCGATCAATTTTTTGATTGAAGTGTCGATCGGCGGTAGCTCACAACTGTCGGTCGACGGATTAGGAATATCGATCGACGTTTGCTGAGAAGTGTCGGTCGATGAACTGATATTGTTGTCAATCGATGCAGATGTCTTCTTCTTCTCTTTGTGGATCGTGCGTTCCAAGAGTGGAGGGTCTGAGAATAACAATGTTTTTTTCTTGTTGCTTTTGGTACTTCTGGGAATGCACCTGAAAGAAATTAAGAAATTTTTTTATCAGTTTTCTTAAACAGTAGAAAACCTAGACTAAATCTAATTAGCTAAGATCTAATAGCGATCAAAGCTCCCCAGCAATGGCGCCAAATTTGATATCTCTCAAATTACCCTAAGGAGTGATTTACTCTCTCAAATAAAAGGTTCAATTTTAGAACTTAGGGATCGAATCCACAAGGAGTTAGGACACACAATAGATCTAAACAGTTTGGGATTAAGCTAGGTAAATAATGAAAATAGTAACTGCAAGGCGAACAAGGTAGTTGTTTAGTTGATTGGTTTGGGGTTTTGAAAACAGTTATTAGAAATCATTAGATCTAGGGTTTCTATTCAGGTAATTGGGATTATAGAGGTATAGAATACTTAGGTTGTCAATCCTAGAACTCGGCTTTTAGTGTAAAGATATACAGGTTTCGCATGTGATTCTTATGTTTAGACTAAGTTCAATATCTCAGCTGTCACTTGTTGATATGGATCAAACGTCGATCGATGTTATGGTAAGAACGTCGATCGATGTTCTCTTACACAGGCGTTAGCGAGTTGATCGATAGGTGCACTAGTATTGTCTAAATCAGCTTCCGCTTGTTTCTAGCATTACTAGCTCAAAGGAATTAGTTATGGTGAAGAATATACTGTTGTAGTTGTACACAATCTTAAGTTCAATGTTCTAATTAGCTACTCTGGAACGCAGGCATTAACCACATTTCTTTGAAGGATATTTATCACCTTAGCAATTCTATATTTTGGGCTAATCCCTCTTAACATATTTGAACCCTAGATCTAACAGGTGAATTACTCAAACATAGCAAAATAATTCATAAGCATAAACTGAATAAAATGCATAAATAAATTAAGGTTAGAAATATTGGAGTTCCAATACAAATCTCTGAAGGAGTCTTGGATCTTCTCTCCAAATCTACTAATAACTCAAGTGTTGTTTGCTGTAAAAAGTATAAAATAAGAAAGCGTTGGTTACCTTGAACAATGGCAGAGCACATAAATATTAGGTTAGAAGTCGGCCAGGGGTATTTCTGTAAATATATCGTGACTTGGGATTTAAGCTGGCTGGAAACCTAGCTGGGTTTTGGGCGCTTCGCTGTCGATCGATGGCACAAGATGTGCGTCGATCAATGTTTGTCTCTGATCGTCGACGTTCAGACAAGTTCGATGGTCGGCTACGAGGTTCCTCTCATTTTATCTCTAAAATGCATTCAAATCATCATTTTTCTCTAAAACACTCCTGAACTTATAAATGTGCTAAAAAGACTCCAAAACATAGTAAATAGTTCCTAAAATACATATATACCATGATAAAAAAATGGGTAAAATCCTTGGTATATCAATGCACTTCGTTGACTAGTGAAGGTCATATGACCCTTTCGTCCCACGTTTCTTGAACAACTTCATCCTCACCATCATCATCTTCTTTTTCTCCATTTATGACTTCTCCCCCAAGAACATGACTCTGCAGAAGTCGCAGCATTCTCACAGCTTGATTGATGTTGTGATATGTTTTCTCTGGTATGCTCCACAAGTACATTGGTTTACCAATACACTCATTATCTCCTACCAGTGGTGTTATCTTACGCTGATGAGCCAGAACTTGATGAATCAAGTTAGGAAACTGGATAGGCTGTCGTCCATCTGAGTTCTTTATTGTATCCACTATTTGATTGTATGCAAGAAGATCAAAATTAACCGGCTTCTTCTTAACAAGAACATATAAGAACCTCAAATACTTCTTCACATGGTAGATAACATTTGTTCCTGAAATCCAACATATCATGTATACATTATAAAAAACATGATATACATGGCCAAGATCCTGAAGCCAAAAACATTTCAATATGTACTTATGATTTCCAGTCAAAAATGCAACAGCATGATCCAAACTTCCAATTTCCACACATGGTGATGATCAACATTCAGAGTTACAAACACCATATTGATTAAAGTTGACAAAAAGTTTATAGAAAGTTATTACCAAAAGCCTCATTTGAATGTATCTGAGATTAACCAAACACATGACATCTTTATTGAAAATATACAAACACTAAGAAGTCATCATATTTTATAAAATATGAATCATTTTTACAATTCATATAAATATTTGTCACCACTATATCATAAACCTGATGTTTTCAAAAGAGAGAGCTTTTCTCAGCGTCTATTATATCATATGAAGAACTCTTGTATTACCTCTTTCATATAGTTTAACTTACATCAATTATAAAATATATTAAAAATGATTTACTGGTTTTTCACTACAAACAATTAAACTCATATTAACAATGGTTGTTTTTTATTGACCATTATGTATGACCGTGTTAATACTTGTATAACATGCATTAAATATCTATATTATTAAAAGAGAAGTAACCATTTGAAAATGTTCTTACTTTATTAATTAAACTCCCTATTTTTTTGCTTGTCTTTTTTACTTGCATTTATGAAATATCCTAAAACGAATAAAACTGCCTATATTATTACTTGTCTTTTCAGTTACATTAATGAAATATGCTTAAATGAATTTAAACTTACTATTTTATTGTTTGTCTTTTTCAATTACCTTAATGAAATATCATTAAATAAATTTGGACATTATGTCATTTAATCAACAAAAAAAACTCATGAATTATCCTTACGTGCATAATTTTAATAATGGAGATTTTTAAAAAAGTACATCATTAAAATGTTACCTAAAACATACAGCACTAATATATAACATGCATCAATAAAACTA
>NC_027753.1:10098320-10104148 GCF_000695525.1 Brassica oleracea var. oleracea
AATATTTTGTTATAATTTTTAAAAAAATATTGAGTTGCATTTCAAATAAAAAGGTAAAGATATTAAAAATATTCTAATTAAAATATGTAAGATTTAATATAGTTTTAAAGAAATAGTCAAAATAAAAAAAAATTACACATTAAAAAAATCATGACTTTTGTTAACTGAGCGGATCATTATTTATATGATATCGCAAACGAAAGAAAAATTTATGTTTTTACAATTATCTAATTAACTATGTATTCTCATTTTTTTATATTTTTTTATATGATATCACACATTCGTAAAAAAATAGATAGTTTAAGATGCAAAAAAAAATATTTACTTAATGAATATAATATGAATGAATTTTACAAATACATCATTTAATAAAATAAATAATTAAAAACTGAAAATTCATATCCGCACTGGCGCGCGGGTCAAGATCTAGTTTGAGATTTAAAATGAGAATATACATATACATATATAACATCTTTTTGTGCTTTACTTGTATAATCAGGTAACGATGCATTTATACTAATTACATAAACACACTGTATGATATGTGTACATGATTGAATATAGATTATAGAAATTATAAAATTAAGTATTATATTTATGTCCACACATCATGTGTGGAGCTGTCCACCTAAGTTAAAAAAAATCTTCAATTAATGTCAATGAGGAAAATAAAGAAATTGAAAATAAGAGTCCATATTTTTTACGATAAGAACAGAAAAGTATATGGTGTATCATGTATGGTTTATGTAGTGTGTGAATGTATGTAACGTGTCAAGATAATTTAATTTGATACAGGTAGAGTGCTTCCTGAATCCTAGGGATTTGCACACCATTTTTCTTTGTAACAAAAACAAATGGTGCGAGGACATCACGTCCATGCAGTTCTTAGATGCATGTGACTATGGATGTATATTAGGTTCAGAAATTTAAGGTTGAGCACACATGGCCGGCCTACCGCATATGCCAGTGAAACGGTGGCTTAGAAGATGATTATTGGAAAGTTATTAGAATGAAGTTTTTAGAGAATATAAAAACATGTCTCTTAATTTTTAATTAAAAAACTAAGAACCGTCTCTTAAAACTCTTATTTAAGAACCGGTTCTTAACTTTTTTAGTTAAAAGTTAAGAGATAGGTTCTTATATTCCGCTAAGAACTCCACCTTAAGAACCCTCCAATAATCATGCTCTTGGGCGTCAAATTTTAGGGGTATGTTTTTAAGATTTTTTTTTTTGTTGTTTGTAAGTAAGTGTGTAAGATTCTTTTAGGTGAAATAATACTTGTTGGCATCTTTTTTTTGAAACTAAAAAAATAAAATAAATAAATAAAAATAAAAAAATAAAATTTTCATTAGAATAACATTTTCGGATCTTTTTACAATATCTATTAAGTTTTTTCGAACAAATATAGTAGTTAAATATATTATTAAATAGTTATTGGTAAATTTCTGTTTTAGGTTATAATTAAAACCCTAATTAAAAAACAATAGTTTTCTTGTTACCACTTTCTCTTCTGTGGTGCCCCAGTTTCCAGTTTTTTTTCTTTTGTTATTGCTAGAGTTTTAGTTTCTATTTCTTTTGCTTCAGTTCTTTGATCATTGTTTTCGTATTGACAAGGTACTGAGTACCATGACTACTTTATTATTTTCCAATTTTTTATAAAAACTGATGAGAGTTGATGGTAGTATCATGTTTTGACATTGTTACCACCTATGAGTTATTACGATTTTGCTTTCTATTGTGTTCACCAATCTTAATGATAGTCAATTATTCATAGAATATCAGCAAATTTTAAGGATATTTTATTGCTAATTGGTCACTGAATCATGTTTTGTTTTGTACTTTTGTTTGTCGAGCCTAAGAGAAGATGCCACCATCAAGAGAATAAGCAAAAACAAACCAGTGGAATTAAGAAAAGTCAACAATCGGGAGCAGGAAACAGAGCTAGGAAGAAGAAACAAGAAGCATACATGAACTCAATAAAAGGTTCTATGCTTGTTTTTTTTTTATAAGTAAAAGGTTCTATGTTCAAGTATGTGAAAAAGTTAGTACAGAATTTGGGAGTTCATCTGCTTAAGGAGAATAAGAAAAAGACAGACGACAACGAAGACGGAGACAAAGATGTCGATGATAATGGTCACAATAGTGAACTTGAGAATTCAGATGATGTAAAGAGGATCATTAAGATGAAACTGAAAATCAGGATGATAATGAGAATCAAGATGAAGAGAAGGAACAACAAAAGAAAGATATGGCTGATCCAGGAAACTGGGAACATGTTGATATATGATAAGACTATCAAGCCAGTATCAGTTTCCGAAAGACAATATTGGTAGGCATTTTTGTAACACCCGTGTCCTCCTCTTTCGAGACCGGCGTGCTACTTACCGAAAAGTACTGAATCAAACCGAATTATTCAAAACCGAATAAAATACCAAAGCATTTAATAAAATAAATACAAAAGAATTACATCTTTAAATTGATTTATAAAAATACGTCTAATAAATCGAATGTAAAACCGGAATAAAATATGTGATCTCCAAGACACCAAACCGTCCAGATATCCAACTACTCGGCAAGCTCACCTGCAATGGGAAGATGGGGGGTGAGCAACAGGGGAGTTACTCTATGAGGTATGGGATGCTAAACACGTAAACCACTGACTTGAGTAAATAGAACTTCCACTAACGCCCACCAAAGCTGCGTTGAATGCAAACGTCTCTGCACCCACGCCCCACAAAATCTGCGTCGCTAGCCCAGACGTCTCTGAGCTCCGCCCACCAAAGTTGCGTCGCTAGTCCAGACATCTCTGGACCCCCGCCCACTCACATAGTCCCTACTCATAACTATGTATACATACATATATATATCACATCTCTTAACATCACACAATCAAATCAACGGTTGAATCCTCTAGACCCCTAGTTCCTAGCTCTGATACCAAATTGTAACACCCGTCTCCTCCTCTTTCGAGACCGGCGTGCTACTTACCGAAAAGTACTGAATCAAACCGAGTTATTCAAAACTTAATAAAATACCAAAGCATTTAATAAAATAAATACAAAAGAATTACATCTTTAAATTGATTTATAAAAATACGTCTAATAAATCGAATGTAAAACCGGAATAAAATATGTGATCCCCAAGACACCAAACCGTCCAGATATCCAACTACTCGGCAAGCTCACCTGCAATGGGAAGATGAGGGTGAGCACCAAGGGAGTTACTCTGTGAGGTATGGGATGCTAAACACGCAAACCACTGACTTGAGTAAATAGAACTCCCACTATGGAATTTTAGCTCTAACATGAACAAACAAGACGGCTAAAGCATCACACAACACAACACAAACAATGCGATGATAGCATATAGCTAGTTCATACACCCCGCATCTCCTCATACGGATATATATACATACACTGCGTCGCTAGTACAGTCTGTCTCTGTACCCCCGCCCACCAAAGCTGTGTCGAATGCAAATGTCTCTGCACCCACGCCCCACACAATCTGCGTCGCTAGCCCAGACGTCTCTGAGCCCCCGTCAACCAAAGTTGCGTCGCTAGTCCAGACATCTCTGGACCCCCGCCCACTCACATAGTCCCTACTTATAACTATGTATACATACATATATATATCGCATCTCTTAACATCACACAATCAAATCAACGGTTGAATCCTCTAGACCCCTAGTTCCAGTTTACAATGAATGAACTAACTAACAATCAAGACTCAAACAGACTCAATTCAAACAGACGGATCATGATTCGAAATCTAAACTACGATAGAGAGAATTATATAATGGTACGGGATTTACGGAATAGACCTTCACCTTTTGCTAAGGTCGGAGATAATGGGAAAATGCATCGTCCCGCTTAGGTTTTAGAATAATAACATCCAAAGTTGCATGTTTCCTACGCATGAAACATTTAGCTTAAGCTAAATATGTTACTTGTAACATAAGTAACAAGAAGATAACACTTAGCTGCTATACGGCTTTGACTACGGTTGATGATGGTGGCTGGCTCAAACTCGGTGATCATGAACGACTCTCCGGTGACATGGCTTGCCCCTCCTATGACTCACGGTTAACGATTGTATTGGTTGGTGTTAAACGCCTCAACTCCAATTTAGATCGTGCCTCCTCCGCATCTCTCGGTTATGATCACGGCCATGTCGAGAGTTGATAAAGGCTCCGGCACGGCAAGGATCTCGGACCCTCCTCCGATGAGATGATGACGTGGTGATCGGCACCGGAAGTGCTCTACGTGATGGCTTCGTGTACGTGTGTCTCTTCTCCACATCAAAGCCTCTCGGATCCGATGCACGACGACCATAAGAGACATACGATGGATCTCTGACGGCAAGGCTTGTCTCCAGCACCGTGTTACATCTCCGGTGACACAAGGTGCCCCAAACGGTGAACACTACGTAGTGGTGATGAGGCGTTACATCTCCTTCTCTTTCCATGGGATACTGTCCCTCAGGTTCACAAAATAATGATGGCATGAAGGTGATGGTGTTGTCTTGGTTGCCGCTAGGTTTCATGAAGAAAAAGAAGATGGCATGAGGAGGTTGACGGCTTGACGTATATTTTAGGGTTACACAAACTCTTATATATACGCCCACGATTTAGTTAATGAGATTGGCTTTGGGTTTCACACATAATTGTTTTAAATTAAACCATACCGGTTTTTCAAAACCGGATCGTTACAATTTCTCCCCCACTTATATAGAATTCGTCCTCGAATTCAAATCATGAGCCGGTTGTCTAATATCATCCTGAAAAAGTTCTGGATCATTAATCCTCATTTGAGTCTCGGTCTTTTAGGTCTCTTCCTGGATCTTGTCTTTCTTTCTCAACAACATTTGAACAACATTGTCATCATCTCCTGAACCTCTTTTACTTGCCGATTTATAATATCTATTGGCGGACAAGGTGCATACAATTTTTTTTTTTTACCAAGAGCACTTAGCGGCTGCTGCAAAATGAGCTTTGGCCCTCTCCCGACCTTCCTCAAAACTGACACTTGGACCACACCATGGAAGTCTAATACACTGCTGATAAGATAACTGCAATCTACTGCTCCAATTCGCTCAACCGAAGGATACAGTCCAATGTACGTCGGTTTAAGTTGCTTCAGCTTATGAGTCTTAATTCCTCCCTAAAATGTCATCATTTTCAGGTATACTAGATTGCCCATATGTAACTCCGAATCCTTACGACGCTTAGCTGCATAAATCTTATGCCGTCATGGGCGTCCCAAAGCCAATCCTTGAGCATGTCCATTTGCTATACCATCTCTTGAACCATTAATAGTTCTAACTCATGTCACTTCCTCACTTTGGTCCAACAAAGTGGTATACGACAAGACCTACCATAAATAGCCTCATACGGTGTCATCTCAATGCTCGAACGATAGTTATCGATGTAAGAAAACTCTGCTAGATGTAATGCTTTCCGATCTTCCATCCCACTGTAAGACGCAATCCCTGAGCATGTCCTCTAAGTCTGAATAGTTTTCTTTGACTAACCATCTGTATGCTGATAATAAGTTGTATTCATGTGGAACTTTGTCCCAAGTTCCTTCTGAATGTCTCTGAAATGAAGATGTGAACTTCGATTCTCAATCCGATACAATGTTGACATCCATGAAACCTCCCAAACTCAATAATGTAAGTATGCTCCAACTGATTAGTTCTGACTGTCTTCTTAATTACGTAGGAAATGGGCTGACTTGGTAAGTCTATCCATGACTACCCATATGGCATCCTTTCCACATATGGTAATTTAAAATCCAATAACAATGTCCATAATCACCATGCCTCATTTC
>NC_027753.1:10104260-10107204 GCF_000695525.1 Brassica oleracea var. oleracea
ATCTCAATCTGCTTAACCAAAGCATCATCACTATCCTGAGCTCTGTGTATCCTCCATAATAAATCTGCCTGCTCCAATGCTTCAAGACCATTAGTCTCTCCCTCTGCTGTAACTGCACACAATCTGAGACTAGCAAGTGTCCCAGTCAGCTCCTGAACCTCCTTGGTTCCTAAAACATCGTTCCTGCGTCTACTCAAGACATCTGCCACCTGATTGGCATTACCAGATGGTATGCAATATCCAAACTGTAGCCTGCTATCAATCCAACTGCACTGTCCAAGTACAAGTTTTAATGAATGAAGATAGATTTCAGACTCCAATGATCCCAGAGAATCTGAACTTCCTTCCTGTACAATTACAATCCCCAAAACTATAATGCAAATACCACTGCAGCTACTACGAATCATGAATCGGGTAGTGGGTCTTCTGAGGTCTCAACTAATGCAATGTATATGGAATGACCTGATCCTCATGCATCAATACACAATCCACAAATGCTCATCATGCTCCTCTACTCCAAGAATAACTCAATGGGGTCGTCGATGAGTACAATCGCGCACTTGTCCAAGTGTTCGGGAAAGACATCATTCATAAGCTTCTCAAATGCTATCGGTGCATTCGTCGATCCAAAATGATATCACCAAAACTCATAATATCCATAACGTATACGGAAACCCACATTCCGTACATACTCCTCAACTATAGCAATCTGATGATGTCCTGATGCCAAGACAACACTTGAGAACCATGAACCTCCATGCAGCTAATTCAACAACTCATCAATATGATGGTTACCACGTTCAAGTCTATGTAGTCGATACAAAGCCTGAAACTCCATCATTTTTTTTTCTTTACAAACAACACTGGTGCTCCATACGGCGAATTATTCGGCCTGATAAATCTCTTGTCAGATGAATCTTCCATATGTTCTTTCAGCTCAGCCATCTCTGCTGGTGCTAATCGGTATAGAACTCGTGAAACCGGAGTCGTCCCTGACTCCAAATCGATCGTAAGAACATCTCCTCTGGCTGGTCACGGCCCTTCGAAAGGCCTCAAATACATCTCCATACTCTGAGATAACTAGAAGATCCTGCAACTCATGTTGACCATCGAAATGATCACCAAAATCCATTTACTCCCCATATCCAATAACTCCTCTGCATGTAGCATGTATGCAAATAAAATTTGCTCTGCTCCAGAAATATGAACTCTTGCCCTCAGGCAATCCAACAGTACTCGATGTCGTGATAACCAGTCCATCCCAAGAATGATATCGCAAAACACAACTCCATCTCTCACGAGTCTCTGAACAAATCGGCCCTCCAAGCATAACTGGTACACCGTAATCAATATAAATAGCTCCCAACGTTTCTATGTCAGCTATCTGAACTGACACATCTCTGAAATGATCAACACTGCCAAAAACTGGAAAACATACCAAGTGTAACTCCAATATAACACAACGCAAGTTGTTGCACCCCAATCCAAAAGCGATCCCCACGAGTTTACAAAATAACCATGCCTCCAAGGCAGTAAATATACTCATACACACGAATAACACATGCCAACTCATGGCTCACATCTCATACCACATAATCTCCAATAACAAAAACTCGTGGAGCGATGGCTTGAAGTTTGGATGGTGGCAATAACATCACATATACTCATGCGGATAATCTCTGAACACGACAGACGAAGCTGATACACACCTGAGCAATCTATCAAACTATGACATCATCCATCTCTCGAACATATGGATGATAAACTCATCGTCAATAAAAAGACACTTGGGTTAGAAGTTACTGAACAGAAAGGCACTGTATTTTTCTTTTTTTTTAAACTCCCAAATCCCCAGATTCAAAAATCTTTTAAAATCGATTAAACCGAATTAAAACTGAGTCAAAACCGAATGGATGATAAACTCATCGTCAATAAAAAGACACTTGGGTTAGAAGTTACTGAACAGAAAGGCACTGTATTTTTCTTTTTTTTTAAACTCCCAAATCCCCAGATTCAAAAATCTTTTAAAATCGATTAAACCGAATTAAAACTGAGTCAAAACCGAGTCGAAACCACGTCCCAACAAATCGCCATCCCGGGTCAGAGCCGGGACGGAACCCCGCTCTGATACCAAATTGTAACACCCGTCTCCTCCTCTTTCGAGACCGGCGTGCTACTTACCGAAAAGTACTGAATCAAACCGAGTTATTCAAAACCGAATAAAATACCAAAGCATTTAATAAAATAAATACAAAAGAATTACATCTTTAAATTGATTTATAAAAATACGTCTAATAAATCGAATGTAAAACCGGAATAAAATATGTGATCCCCAAGACACCAAACCGTCCAGATATCCAACTACTCGGCAAGCTCACCTGCAATGGGAAGATGGGGGGTGAGCAACAGGGGAGTTACTCTGTGAGGTATGGGATGCTAAACACGCAAACCACTGACTTGAGTAAATAGAAATCCCACTATGGAAGTTTAGCTCTAACATGAACAACACAATCAAATCAACGGTTGAATCCTCTAGACCCCTAGTTCCAGTTTACAATGAATGAACTAACTAACAATCAAGACTCAAACAGACTCAATTCAAACAGACGGATCATGATTCGAAATCTAAACTACGATAGAGAGAATTCTATACTGGTACGGGATTTACGGAATAGACCACCACCTTTGCTAAGGTCAGAGATAATGGGAAAATGCATCGCCCAACAAAGCTCGCTTAGGTTTTAGAATAATAACATCCAAAGTTGCATGTTTCCTACGCATGAAACATTTAGCTTAAGCTAAATATGTTGTTTGTAACATAAGTAACAAGAAGATAACACTTAGCTGCTATACGGCTTTGACTACGGTTGATGATGGTGGCTGGCTCAAACTCGGTGATCATGAACGACTCTCCGGTGACATGGCTTGCCCCTCCTATGACTCA
>NC_027753.1:10107333-10122900 GCF_000695525.1 Brassica oleracea var. oleracea
TCGTGTACGTGCGTCTCTTCTCCACATCAAAGCCTCTCGGATCCGATGCACGACGACCATAAGAGACATACGATGGATCTCTGACGGCAAGGCTTGTCTCCAGCACCGTGTTACATCTCCGGTGACACAAGGTGCCCCAAACGGTGAACGCTACGTAGTGGTAATGAGGCGTGACATCTCCTTCTCTTTCCATGGGATACCGTCCCTCAGTTTCACAAAATAATGATGGCATGAAGGTGATGGTGTTGTCTTGGTTGCCGCTAGGTTTCATGAAGAAAAAGAAGATGGTATGAGGAGGTTGACGGCTTGACGTATATTTTAGGGTTACACAAACTCTTATATATACGCCCACGATTTAGTTAATGAGATTGGCTTTGGGTTTCACACATAATTGTTTTAAATTAAACCATACCGGTTTAACAAAACCGGGTGGTTACAATTTTTCGCATGCATTTTACACGAGAGATATGGTTAATGGAGAAAAAAGATAAGCAGTGGTTGATATATTCAAAAGCTTTGGATAAATCTTTTTGTTTTTGCTGCAAGTTGTTCAGACATGAAAGCAGTGTTGGAAACTTGGTAACCACAGGATTTAATGATTGGAGAAACTTTGCAACAAGTCTGAAAGAACACGAAATGTCTCATGATCATGTTATATGCATGACACACTATAAGGAGTTGGAGTTGAGATTATGAAAAAAATCAAACAATTGATAAGCATGTTCAAGAAGAATTAAAGGAGAAAGGCCATTGGAGAGAAGTATTTTTAAGAATATTTGCAGTGGTGAAAACTCTAACTCAAAGAAATCTGGCATTTCGGGGAGATAATGAAAAACTTGGTGAAGCAAACAATGGAAATTTTTTGGGTCTTATTTAGATGATTGTGGAGTTTGATGCAGTGATGAGAGAGCATGTTAGGCGAATTGAGAAAAAAATAAATATATGCGTATTATCTTAGTCACAAGATTCAGAATGAGATGATTCAAATGCTTGCTAAGAAGATCAAAGTTATGATCATAAAGAAGATCCATTATTCTAAGTATTTCTCCATAATTCTTGATTGTATTCCAGATATTAGTCACAAAGCGCAAATGACTTTGGTTATCAGATGTGTGGATGTTTCTAGTTTCTACAATGTCAAGGAAGGTTGAGGAATTCTTTTAGACATTTCTGATTGTCAAAGATAAATCATGAGAAGGGATTTTTACTTCCCTCCAAGATTCATTGGTTGAGCTAGAGTTAGACATTGGTGATGTGAGAGAACAAGGATATGAAAATGGATCTAATATGAAGAGAAAAGAATAAAGGAATTCAGAAAAGGTTGTTGGAAATTGATCCAAGGGCATTCTTCATCCCATGTAGTTGTTATAGTCTGAATCTTGTGTTATGTAATATAGCAACTTCTTCCCCAAAAGTTGTGTCCTTTTTTGGAATCGTTCAACGAATATATATATATTGCTTTTTTGCTTCCTCGACAAACAGATGGGACATACTGAAAAATATGGTTAAAGGATTTAACCCTTAAATCTTTGTCTCAGACACGTTGGAAAAGTCATGTTGAAAGTGTCAAAGCAATACGGTTTCAGGCCTTAGAAATCAGAGAAGTGTTACTTTGTTTGGCTGAAAGTACTTACAATCCAGCAACACGAAGCAGTGTTGAATCTCTTGCTTTATGTGAAACACATGGGATTGGAGGTTTTGAGTTTATGTTTGGTATGGTTGTTTGGTATGACCTTATTTTTGTTGTCAACACTGTAAGCTAGAGGTTGCAATCAGAAAATGTTGATATTGATGCTGCAATTCAGCAACTGAAAGGTCTTGTGTCATATTTTCAAAAATATTGGGAGACTGGGTTTGAGGAAGCAAAAGCTAAGGCTAGAGAAATTGCAGCAGATATGGAAGCTGAATTTCCTATGAAACAAAAGTGTATTATTAGGAGAAAAAGCACTATGAGAGATAGTTGGTGAGAATGTGCTACTAGAACTAGAAGAGGGTTTCAGGATTGAGTACTACAACACACTCATGGACCAAGCTATAGTGTCTCTTCAGTCAAGATTTGAACAATTTCAAAAGTATTGAACACTTTTGGATTTTTGTTTGATTTTAAAAAACTAACAGCCGCAAGTGAGGAGACTTTGAGGGCATATCATGTTTGAATCTAGAAGCTTCTTTGAAGAATGGTATGCATTCAGACATTGTTGGTGAAGATTTGTTTATGAAACTGAAGATTCTCCGAGAAACAATACCATTGGAAGTTCGAAAGCCTATCAAGGTTCTTGATTTTTTGAAAAAAAAAATGGAGGATTGCTATAAAAACATAGAAGTTGCTTATCGTATATTGTTGACTATTTCGGTATCGGTTGCAACAGCTGAAAGAAGTTTTTCGAAGTTGAAACTGATAAAGAATTATTTGCAGACTACCATGCCACAAAAGAGATTAAATGGATTAGCTATGTTATCAATTGAGATGGATATGGTTGAAAGACTTGACTATACGAGTTTAATGAATGATTTCGCAGGAAAGAATGCAAGAAGATCAATATTTCAGCAATAAGTATTTTTAATTCTGTTACGTACTTTTGTTTTTCTTTATAAACATTTTGCGAATTTTGATTGTTTTATGGAAGTTTGATTTTTAGTTACTCTTGTTATATGATTTTGAGTGACATATATAAGGGCATAGTTTTTTGAACTGGCTTAGGATGTTATAGAGTGTTGGACCGGCACTAGCGGCACATCTAAATAATTTAAGAGCCCTAACTGTAATGCATTATTTCTACAGTATTAAGGTTAACTTAGAGCTGGGTTAAAAAATTTAAGGGTTTTGATAGGGTTGGACCCTACTAGATAAAAAAAAAAAAATTGTTTTTTTTTGGCAAACAACAATAATTTGGTACAATGTTAAAACTTCAAAAATGAATTTTCTTTACAAAACGGTAAATTGTAAAAATAAAATTTCGCCAAAAAAGTTTTTCTGCCAAAACTGTAAAAAATGAGTTTTCCGCCTAAATGAGTTTTCCCGCCAACTGCAAAACAAGATTCCTCGCCAAAACCGCAAAAACAAGTTTTCCATCCAAACAAGTTTCTCGACAAAACCGCAAAAACGAGATTTCACGCCAAAACTGCAAAACGAGACTTCCCACCAAAACTGCAAAACGAGACTTCCCGCCAAAATCATAAAAACAATTTTTCATGTCAAAAATAAATTGCACAAATGATTTTTTCCTGCCAAAACCACATAATGAGTTTTCTTGCGAAAACCACAATATCGAGTTTTCCCATTAAAATCAAGTTTTCCACCAAAATCACAAAATAAGTTTTTTCGCCGTTATTACAAAATTTTAGATTGAAAACAAGAAATATTTTAATCAAAAACCATTTTTCTTTGATTTATGTTAATATATAAGATAATATGTATTTCATAAGAGATTATATTAAATGTCTTCATATTTCAAAATATAAAGGGTTTAAAATGGTTGAAAAGGATTCAACCTTGTCTAATAGGGTTAAGGGTTCATTTAGGGCCGAGCTTAAATATAGGGTTGGGCTGGGCTGGATTATCGTATATAACATCCCTACATGTGACTGTCAGAGGACATCACGTCCATGTACCTCATGCGAATTGGATCTAGACTGTGCATGACATGTTAAAGATCAACAATAGAAACAGTACCCAGCCTTTTCAAGTTACGGAAAAATAATGGGCAAAAAATCAAAGACGGTCATCATTTTCTAGCTCTCTTCTGTGCCATTTTGCATACGTGCTGGATAAGCGTCCATCTTATTCCAAATTTCGTATTAGCTGTCAAGGACATGTGAACTGGTTGTGGTCCAACAATTAACAAGTATGATCCTTGATTCCTTGTCATTTTTCTGTTGCTTCGTTTGGTGACACAAATCGATAGTTACTTGGATTTTTTCATCTCATGCATGGCTGCTTGGATTTTTTCGTTTCATGCATGGTTACTTGGATTATTATTAAGTTGTTACACCACGTGGAGAGCATTTTCTTTTTTTGAAAATAATGATATGTATTTGCCGCGGTTCGAGTTATCCCATACATATAATATAATAAACTGTGGCATTTCACTCACTTTATATATATAGGGAGTAGCACTGCCCCATGTCAAATACTATCATTCTCACTCACAGCTGCTTTCCAACATTATAAGGTCTCTTTCTATCTCTATCTCTATCTCTATCTCTCTCTCACACACACATTAATTTTAGCTTTCTTGATTTTTCTGTATATCCGATTAAAACGAGGTAGGGTTTGGATATAAGACTATCCACGAAAATACAGAGATCTTTGAAAATACAGATTTAAAAGACAAAGAAAGGAGTACTAAATTGAAATTCTTTTTGTTTTGAAAGACTAGCAACAAAAAAAGTATTTAAAAAAGAATTCCAAGAATTTATGAACAAATCATTTTGTGGCTATGTTGGTGTCAAAGTATTGTCCCAAAAAAAATATTATTATATTTTTTAATTTTTTAACAAATATTTGTGGTATATATTTTTTGTTCCTTTATTTCATCCTTTTCTCCTGGGTATATTATAATTTTTTCTTCTTTTTCTGATACCTATCATTTTTTAGAAATTGTACGTCTTCATCCATATATATATATTGTAGTTTTTCATCAGTTTTTTTAAAGAAACAAACATATGGTTCTGGTTTCACACGATAATGAATTGTCATCGAACGGATGAAAAGTTTAATTTAAACCGTCTGTGAAAAAAAAAACACTAAGTACGTGAATATAATATGTGTGCTATTTGATCTGAGTCAGTTTGATCCTTTTTTTTGCTAACCGTCAGTTTGATCCTGAGAGGTTAAGACTACGTAGTTGTGTTTTCTTTTATTATATCTTCCAGTATAAACTTCTTTTTGGATATATATAAACTTTGATACATTTCTCGTCAATAGATATCTGACGGATCTTAAGGCCAAAATGTCTTGGGATGACGGAACGCACGCGAAGGTGAATAGAGTCCAGCTTACGTTTGATGACGTCATCAGATCTATCGAGGTGGAATACGAGGGCACCAACGTTCAGCCCCAGCGTCGTGGCACCGTTGGCACCAACTCTGACGAAGTTAGTAAACAGTGATAATATTTTTGTAATATGATTATTCTGAACTCTGAGAAGTATAAGATTTACTAGATTAAATGCGCGGGATAAACATTATATATATAAATTATTTTATGTATTATGTGTTCTTATATATTATGAAATAATAAATATATATTGAATAATTAAAAGTCAGTAATTATTATATATATAATTAAATTGGTGCAAACATATAAATCAATTTTATTAATCCAAATGTAATTAAATTTAAATGATATTAACATACATTGTATATTTTTAATATTAATGTATATTAAATGATGATTTCTACTCATATGTTTTTTTGATCATGTGTATCTTTAATATCAAAAATTTTAAATTACTGATAACAAAATTTTCATTGTGGGATTAATAATTTTAGTAATTTATAATTTAAAAAAATTTGTCAATGTTAGTTCAAAACTTTTATCAAAAAAATTTTATTCAAAGTAATTTTGAAATTAAAATATTTATTTATTCAATATGGTTTATAGTTTAATTTAGAATGATATATATACATATATATTTTAAATTTTAATGATTAATTAAATTAGACTTTTATTTATATGATTTTGTAATCATTTGTATTTTGTCTTAACAAAAATTTTAAACCATGGATCGTAAAATTTGAATGTGAGACTTTTAACAGTTTTAGTAATTTATAGTCGTCTTTTAAAATTCAAAATATAACATATACAGAAAAATCTAAATTTTTATAATATGGTTATTGTGATTTTCTTAAATTATTTTAATAGTTTAAAATTAAACAAATTTGATAGAAGATACATTATTTTTTTATCAGATCTTTATCATTCAAAATCATTAATTGTCATATATATATACTTTAGCCACATTAGACAATTCCGTAATCTTTATTTAAGGAAATAATAAATGACATTAATAATTAATTTATAGTTAGTTTAATAAAAAACTTATTATATAATTAGATGGATCAATATATTTCTCTAATAATTCTAAGAATCATCCTAGTGATGACACGTGACTACAAAAAGAAGTTGTAATGTTTCACAAATAATATATAGGGGATATCTACGAAAGATTATTAAACATTATTTTTCTGTTAATTAAAGTTTTGTTTTTTGGCAGTTTACACTGAGCTCAGACGAGTTCATAACGCGTGTGGCTGGTTACTACCGAACGACTTTCTCCGGAGACGTTATAACGGCGTTATTGTTTAGGACGAACAAGAAGACCTATGGGCCTTATGGAAACCTAACACGAAACTTCTTTTCTGCTGACGCACCGAGAAACAACCAAATCGCTGGATTTCTAGGAAATAGTGGAAGTGCACTCAACTCCATCAACGTTCATTTTGCTCCCATTCCTCCCCCTGGTAGCATTAAACCAAAACCTGTTGGCCCCGGAACAGGCGACGCTGGAAGCGGTCAACCTGCTAGCCCAGGAACCGGTGATGCGGGAGGTGGTCCAAAACCTGGTGGTCCCGGAACCGGTGAAAACGGAGCCGGCACTAAACCTAGTGGTCCCGGAACCGGTGAAAACGGAGCCGGCACTAAACCTAATGACCTTGGAACCGGGGCAGATGGAGAAGGTACTAAACCTGGTGGCTCTGGAACCGGCGAAGACGGAGCCGGTACAAAACCTGGTGGCCTTGAGACAGGAGAAGACGGAGCCGGTACTAAACCTGGTGGCCACGGAACCGGCGAAGACGGAGCTGGTACTAAACCTGTTGGCTCTGGAACTGGTAACGATGGAGGCGGTCCTAGACCTGTTATCCCTGGAAAGATGGGACCCCTTGGTGGTGACAAGGGAAATGAATTCGACGATGTTGGTTTTGATGGTGTGAAGAAAATAACTGTGGGAGCAGATGAATTCAGTGTAACTTATATCAAGATCGAATACATAAAGGACGGAAAAGTTGAAATACGTGAACACGGGACTAATCGCGGGCAACTAAAAGAGGTATAAAACATTGTGATTATTTTTTTTACGATAATATTCATTGGGTTTGCTAATAAATTGTTTGATTTTTATGGAAAATAAAATACAGTTTTCGGTGGATTATCCAAATGATAACATCGTGGCCGTTGGTGGAAGCTACGATCATATTTTCACATATGATACAACGCTTATCAAATCGCTATACTTCACAACCTCCAGGGGTTTTACCTCTCCATTATTCGGTGAGAAGACAGGAACAGATTTCGAGTTCCAAGGTGAAAATAGAGGAAAGCTTCTCGGGTTCCATGGACGTGCTGGCTATGCTATTGATGCCATTGGAGCTTACTTCCACACCGGTTCACAAGGCGGTGAGGGAGGTGACCCCAGCAAAGTGACCCCGGAAAAGGTGGTCCTAGACCTGTTGTCCCCGGAAAGATGGGACCCTTAGGTGGTGCCAAGGGAAATGAATTCGATGATGTTGGTTTTGATGGTGTGAAGAAAGTAACTGTGGGAGCAGATGAATTCAGTGTAACTTATATCAAGATCGAATACATAAAGGACGGAAAAGTTGAAATACGTGAACACGGGACAAATCGCGGGCAACTAAAAGAGGTATAAAACATTGTGATTATTTTTTTACGATAATATTCATTGGGTTTGCTAATAAATTGTTTGATTTTTATGGAAAATAAAATACAGTTTTCGGTGGATTATCCAAATGATAACATCGTGGCCGTTGGTGGAAGCTACGATCATATTTTCACATATGATACAACGCTTATCAAATCGCTATACTTCACAACCTCCAGGGGGTTTACCTCTCCATTATTCGGTGAGAAGACAGGAACAGATTTCGAGTTCCAAGGTGAAAATAGAGGAAAGCTTCTCGGGTTCCATGGACGTGCTGGCTATGCTATTGATGCCATTGGAGCTTACTTCCACACCGGTTCACAAGGCGGTGAGGGAGGTGACCCCAGCAAAGGTGGTCCTAAACCTGTAGTACCCGTAAAGATGGGACCCCTAGGTGGTGACAGGGGAAACGAATTCAACGATGTTGGTTTCGATGGTGTGAAGAGAGTAGCTGTGGCAGCTGATGAATTCAGTGTAACCTACATCAAGATCGAATACGTAAAGGATGGAAAAGTTGAAATCCGTGAGCACGGGACAAGTCGAGGGCAAGTAAAAGAGGTATGAATTAAATATTTTGGTGACTTCTGTTAATATTGAATATTTTTTGCTACATATTCATTTGTTTCTAATGAAAAACTTACATACAGTTTTCGGTGGATTATCCAAATGATAACTTCACGGCAGTTGGTGGAAGCTACGATCATATATTCACATATGATACAACACTTATCACATCATTATACCTCACAACCTCAAGAGGATTTACCTCTCCTTTATTCGGTGAGATGAAGGGAACAGA
This sequence comes from Brassica oleracea var. oleracea, assembly GCF_000695525.1. Lineage (NCBI taxonomy): Eukaryota > Viridiplantae > Streptophyta > Magnoliopsida > Brassicales > Brassicaceae > Brassica > Brassica oleracea. Next base: position 10,115,794 of record NC_027753.1, read on the forward strand.
ATTCGAGTTCAAAGGTGAAAATGGAGAAAAGCTTATTGGATTCCATGGACGTGCTGGTCATGCTATTGATGCTATTGGGGCCTACTTCGACACTGGTTCTAAACCGGGCGGCGACTCAAACAGTGGAAAAGGAACTGACAGCGGTTCTAGTACTAAAGACAGTGGAAAAGGAACTGACAGCGGTTCTAGTACTAAAGACAGTGGAAAAGGAACTGACAGCGGTTCTAGTACTAAAGACAGTGGAAAAGGAACTGACAGCGGTTCTAGTACTCAAGACAGTGGAAAAGGATCTGACAGCGGTTCTAGTACTCAAAGACTGGAGGCACAAGGAGGCAAGGGAGGCAATCAATGGGATGACGGAGGCGATTACGACGGTGTGACAAAGATACATGTTGCAGTTGGTCGAGGGATTGAGCAAATCAGCTTCGAGTATGTCAAGAACGGACAGACAAAGGAAGGACCCGCCCGTGGTGTGAGGGGAAGGAGATCTACCATTGGAACGGTATTATGTTTCTATTCTTTTCTAAAAATATTTTCTACTGAAAATATTCATATTGGGTTTCTCATGATCATGCAGTTTGAGATAAGTCATCCCAACGAGTATCTTATTTCCGTGAAGGGTTGGTCAGATTCATCCAACAAAATTGCGGGAATTCAATTCAAAACCAACACAAAGACTTCAAAGTATTATGGATTTGAAAAACTTCCTGGAGAAGAAAGTACAGACATTTTACTTGAAGTGAAAGACAAGAAGATCGTCGGTTTTCATGGCTTCGCGGACTCTCACGTCAATGCTCTTGGAGCTTATATCGCTCCAGCAGCCAACTGAAAACTTTGTTGGGTTTGTTTCTTGCTTTCCGTGTGAATAAAGTTACATCAGAGTCATACTTGTGGATTTGTCACTTCGAGCAGGGCCGGCTTAGGCATAGGGGCAAGGTCCACAATTTACTTGAGCCGGCCCTGACTTCGAGGTGGCATGGGCTATGTTTTTTGTTTGTGTCTCAGTGTAACTTTTGTGTTTCAGTGTGATGTTTGTGTAGTCACTTGTAGGGTTTGTTTCTTGATTTTCTTATAAATAAAGGATGTGTCTGTTTATTTTCATTTGGATTATTTTGTTCGTTGAATCATGTAAAGACTAGATAAAGGGTTTGCCTTTTAAACCAGAATTTGATTACTTTGTCGGGTACTCATTCGAGTTCGGATCAAGTATTTCAGGTTTTTAGGTATTTCGATTAAGGATTCTAGAACTGTATGGATAATTTTATATATCGGGTCGGGTCGGGTCGGGTTCGAGTATTTTCACTTCAGGTTCGGTTATTAATGAAATATTTAATAATTCTTTTAAAAACTTTTTTGAAGTGGAAGCCCACTTAGTCCAATAGTTTGATTAATGGTTCATTAATGCTTCTACACCAGGAGTTCTGGGATTCAAATCTCAGAAAACGCAAATTATGCATGGAGAAAAAATGTTATAAGAGGTCTTCAGCATGGTGCATGGCGTATCATCGAACATGGATCTCATAGGGCGGCTCGGAATGACGCAATCAGACGTGTATTCTTATACGGTGATAGAATTGACAGCTGTAAAATCATCTATGTAATATTTCTCAATATATGTAATATTTTTCAGCGTTGTAATAGCATAATTAATCAGACGTTAAAAAAACTTTTTTTTTGTTTCCACGGATTTATAATATATATTTTGTAGATAAAGGTGCAGAAGAACGTGAAGATGAGGAAGATCGTAATTTACACCCGGGCTAGAAGGCTAGGATGTACGGATCTTCATTCTTGCATGTACCAAAGAGATCTTTTTACACATTTTCATTCTTTTTTCTTTCTTATATATTGATTTCACACAAATAAACACATGGCTCGATCTCACCCTCGAAATCAGATTAAGAAGAAAAAAAGAAAGTTAAAAGCTTTTCAACCTTTTAAGATCTCTCTCTCTCTCTCTCTCTCAATATATGGTTGGATATTTCGGGTAACGTTTCGGGTAACGGATAATATCGATCGGATTCGATTATCAGGACATACTCATATCAAAAGCCGTTCGAGTATTTTTATATCTCGGTTCAGTTTCAGTTCGAGTTTTTTTTGTTTTGGGTTCAGATTCGGGTATCAGATAAAATGTTCAGGTTTGCTCATTACTCATACAATATAATGTGTTACATTATTTTTATCACATTTATATTATTAAAAGAGAAGTATAAATAAAGAGTAATCTTAAGACTTCTACTATATATCTTATTAAAAAAGGAGTATAAATGCAAGATAACCCTAAGACTTATATCTTCTATCTTATTAAGAAAGTAGTACAAATAAAAAAAAAACCTAAGACTTCTATCTTATTAAAAGAAAAGTACAAATAAAAAATAAACTTAAGACTTACAGCTTATTTACAAAGTAATGCTACTGAAGTAATTAATAAGCCTAACTTTAAACTTTTTTTTTGTATTTTCATAATTTAATAAATCGATCATAAACTAAAACAACTACTTTTTTTAACACTATGGAAATAAATGCCGCAGCTCTGTTTTCAGACTGTGGAGGCTTTGAGCTGGCTGATCATGTACTGACAAGTTCCCATATTAGTGATGGGACTAACTTACACCTAAAAGCTAGCTCACTAAAACAACTTCTTAATTACACTTTAATACCACTAAGAAACTACGTAATTCTAACTTTTAGCATTTATTATTTTTCATCAAATTAAACGACCATAAAACGTACCTAAATTTAAAAAGAATCATTTATATAATACATAAATTAATATATAAATATAAGAGAATTTTTCAAATATGACCTAAAACTTTATTTTAAACCTAAAAATATACACAAACTTCAATCAAATGCAAAAGTAATCCAAAAGTCTAGTGAAATTACAACCAGTCCCTTATGACCAAACAAAACCATAATTCATTTTTACGAATATAACCCTGAGAAGTCTTCTGAGGTTATGTAAGTCTTCTGGAAAACTTCCAGAAAATCTTCTCATACAGTTGATTTTAAAAATAATTTATTAATTTTATAAAAAAATATTTTGCTAGGATAAAAATTGAAATCATGTAATTATAAACATTTGTAAATGATAGAAATTATGATATAGTAAAATTGAATTGTTTTCAACATAGATGAGTGAATGTAGATTGAGTCATAGTATTATTTGGTTTATGGTTTGGTAGCATATGTCATAGTATTGTTTGTATTTTAGAGTTAGATTTTGGAATCTTAACTTTTTAAAAAAAAAACTAAATTTGACATATATGTGTTTAGTTTTGTGTATATTAAATACTTTAAAATTTTAATTTTAAGTTTAGTGAAGTGATAGTTTATGTTTAATTAGTTATTCAATTTTAGGGTTTAGGTTAGTTAAGTCTTCTAATAAATAACGCACTAGAAGACTTTCCAATCTTTTGGGAGAATAGTAAATTTAGAGATTAAAATATTTCAAGAAAGTCTAAAAGTCTTCTGAATCGAAAATATTTAATCTATTTGGAAACTTTTGTCTCACTATAAAAAGAAAATTAGATATTGATATGTGCACCCGCACAAGTGTTTTTTAATTTTTACATTGTTCAAAATTTATCGTACATAATTTTTGGTAACTATTTTTAACTCTTACCAATATTTTCTCGATGTTTAACATTGTTTTAAATTTTATATGCAGAAATTTTATAAATTGCTTTGAAATGTTAATTGTTTAAATTATTTATATATATATATATATATATATATATATATATATATATATATATATACCATCTGATTTTAGCATTTTTGGTTTAGCATTGAAGAAATAGATTAACTATTTTCACAAATAAATCATTTTTACTTGAATTTACCATCTGATTTTAAAAGGTTCGGCATTTTTTAGAAAAGCAAAAGTTGTTTTTGCAGACATATTTAGGTTGTTTGACGAATCTAATGTGCTTTGAAGCTATATGAATCTAATGTGCTTTGTAAGTCTGACTGTGTAGGTTAAAAAGAAAACTTAACAAAACATTAACCAAGCATGATTTACACGTTTTGAAAAATAAATATAAGTATCTCTTAAATAATTAAGATAGTTCTTTTTCATTTTAATAGTTTATAATATTTGATAGCTAAGATTAGAGATATAGATTGATAACAATAAAATAGCATATGAATAATGTGGTTTACTTTCTTAAATTTTTTGTATATTTAGCATTTTATAATTGGTAGATGTCCGGATAAAATTATAAATCGATACGTGGAAGAGAAAGCAATGAAAATTAATGTATATATGAAAGGAATATTCCACGGTTAGTTTAAGGAGACTCGAGATTTTATTTGAATATCTGAATTGATTTTTAATGCTGATTATTTAGTGTTATTAAATGAAAATAAGATAAGTGACATTTAATTATAATTATTGAGTAAAACCCAGGGTCAAATTTCATATGTACTCATGTTTTAATAATTTAGATTTACACATTTTCTCTTCTTCTCAAATAGCTGCAACAAAAATGTAATGTTTCTCACTATAAAATTCTCCAACATATCTCTAATCTCTTTAAACTTGAAAATAACACATTTTATATCAATTTTTCAATTTTTGTCTCATGTCTTTCTCACTATTTATCTTGTTTTTGCAAGTTTTTAACTACATGGTTCTCATCTTCCATTCCTGAAAGTTAGATCTAAAAATTTAATTAGATATGTATTTTTGTGTGTTCTATAAAAGTAGATATATCTCATTTTCCACTCATTTTCTCTGTTTTGAAGTCATTTGAACGTTTTTGGATTCACATGTTTTTCAGATCTGAGTTAGGCTTTGGAAGTCTTCTAACATATAATGTGCTACAAGACTTCCTCAAAGTCTTTTGACGTAGTCTTCTCTTATGTCTATTCTTTCATAACATATCTGAGTGTTTTGATAAGTTTATATGTTTAATTTTTCTTTAATTGGTAGCATCTGGTTGCTTAAAACTCTTACTTTTTTTCTAAACTAAAACTCTCCAACCTCTCTCTAATCTCTTAGAACTTGAAAACACCAAACTTTATATCAATTTATCATTTTTTGTCTCATGTCTTTCTCACTAATTCATCTTGTTTTGCAGGTTTTTTATTACATGGTTCTCATCTTATACTCCTTTAAAATTAGATCTAAATTTTTTGGATATGTATTTTTGTTTGTTCTTTAAAGGTAGATCTATCTCATCTTCCGCTCATTTCATGTTTTGAAACCATTTGAACGTTTTTGGATTTGCATGTTTTTTAGATCTGAGTCAGATTTTGAAAGCCTTCTGGAAAGTCTTCGAACATATAATGCGCTGGAAGTCTTCTAACCGAGTCTTCTCTCATGTCAAGTGGAGTCCAAGTTTGTCTTTGTGGAGGAATAATCTATAATATTTTTGTTTATGGTCTATTTTGTAATTTGTATGTGTATTCTCTTAGTTATGAATTATTTTGTAAATCTGAAGATATATTAATTAAAAAAAATTGGGAAATTACCAAAAAACATATTCATATTACCACTTTTCATTTCTCCCTTCACCACTTTTACCATCACTTTTAAAGAGGGAAAAAAATATTTATAACCCTAGGGTTAACTAATCTAGACTTTGAGCTTAGAGTTGAGGGGTGGGTAGGGTTTTTGGAATGTGGAGTTTAGGACTCGAATAAATATATAAATAAATACTTAAAAGAACAGTTTCAAACCAAAAATTTTGAATTTCAAAAAAAAAATTCAAAAAATAAGAAAGAAAAATTCAAAAAAGAAATTATAAAAAGTTTGAATTTGAAAAACTATAATTCGAAAACATAAAAAAAAAACTTTTTTTATTTAAATAATTATTAATTTTATATATAGAGAGCAATGGTATAAGAGTCTTTTGCCTCTTAATGAAGAATATATTTTTGAAAATATCTCTTTAGTTGTGGTAAAAATGAATAATGGTACCAACAATGTGGTAAATATGAAAATTCACCAAAACATTTTGGTAAATATTTTCATGTCTACAATATTTATCTTTCCAAAAGTACTTGACATTATTGAAGTTATTCAAGTTATTGATACAACTTCAATAGCAAACACAATAACACAAAAATTAGTCAAATTTCTTACAATTAAGGGAGAAGACATCTCAAAAAAATTTAGTCAAATTCAGAAAAAAATCAAACATTATAAAAATTCAAACATATAACATTTTCACTAGAAGTCTTCTGACAAGTCTTCCGGAAGACTTCTTCCCAAAAGACTTCTCGGAAGACTTAAATTTCAAGAGGGAAATTTAAAGCGGGAAACTCAAATTTTAAGTGAAAATTGAAATTTCATGAAATTTAAAAAGTATATCTTATGATATAAGAAGACACACTAAACCATGTGACTTGATATTCTTGAAGTTATTTAACATTTTTGAAAGTTGAAAAACATATCTTAAAGTTACTCAACAAGTTTACAAAAACTAAAGTAGAAGACTCCCAAAGAAATCTTCTCGAATCATCTAACAACTTTAATAAACATGAATATTCATAATTATCACCAATTAAGTTATCAATTTCATTCAGTAGCCCCAATATTGACTAATATACATGAATTAACAAAAAAATGTTAAGAAGTCTTTATAGTTTTATAGAAAATAAAGTTCATTAAACATTGACGTATAAGACTTTCACAAAAGTCTTCCACTACAAGAAAACGTGCCCATAACAACGAACATTTACGACGAAAATATTTCGTCGTAAATTTACATGGTCTTTACAACGAAATTACGAGGAATCTAACTTTCGTCGTAAACGCCATGTAAATTTACGACGAACTGATTTCGCCGTAAACTCCATGTAAGTTTACGACGAATGTACGTGGAATGAGAAATACGTCGTAATCATTACATCGACATTACAACGAAGCATGTTACCGTTATATTTAGGTGAAAACGTGTATTCAATGTGCTTTAACTTACCTAATTTCGTCGTAAAGTCGTTTAAATAATATGTTAAAACCATGTAAAATCCATGTAAAATATTCCTTGTAAAATCGTTGTTATATTTCAACTACCCAACTCGAAAATTTCTCTATATATATGTCATTTTCCACAACTCTCTTCCTCACAACACACAAACGGGAGAAAAAAAATC
>NC_027753.1:10123764-10128756 GCF_000695525.1 Brassica oleracea var. oleracea
TTTTTTTTCTGTTTGTATTATGAATTTAAATATTATTGTATGACTTTTTAAAAATATGTTTTCCAATTTCATATTTTGTTTTAAAATTTAAATTATTTTAAATTCTGAATATTAAATATAAATTAAAATCTATTATATACTAATTAATAATAATATAATAAGAAACGATGTAAACTCCTCGTAAACATTACATGGAGTTTACATCGAATGTTTACGAGTGATTAACATCGAAATATTTACGAGGATTTTACATCGAAATGTTTACGAGTGATTTACAACGAAAGTATTTACGTGTGCTTTACATCGAAACAATTACGTGGGCTTTACGACGAAGTCTTACGTGGCGTTTACGACGAATCCTTTCCCTGCGCTTTACGAGGAATATATTTCGTCGTAAATGTAACGAGTCGTTTACGACGAAACCTCCGTTACGACGGACGTTTAACAACAAAACGTCTTTCGACGTTAATTCGTCGTAACACCCCGTTTACGACGAATTTACAACGAATACTGCCCTAGTAAAAAATATGTTTTCTTGTAGTGTTCCATACAGCTCATTTTTTTCAATTGAAAATTTACAAAGGAATACTTCCAAATAAGTCTATTGTAAATATTGGCTTACTTTTGTTTTTGAAAAAAACTCAAAAATACCAGAGAAGAATTCCCGAGAAGATTTTATGGTAGGTCTTCTATGATAAACATGTTAGTTTTGAAATTGACCTAATTGTGACAACATTTTGACTTTTTCTATAAGACTTATATGGAAGTCTTCCACCAAAAAAATAAAACTTAAATATTCAATTTTAACTAGATGACTTACATGGTTGCTTTTGCAATTAAAAAATAAAATTTAAATATTTAATTTTAACTTGATGACTTCCATGTATATGACTTCCATGTAAGTCTTCACGCAGAAGACTTACACGAAAGTTTTATGTGATAACCAAAGGTTTGACCCGAATCTTGGAATAAAACTCTGGAAGACTTACGTATAAGTCTTCTCTCGGAAAACTTACATGGAAGTCATCTAAATAAAATTAAATATATAATTTTTATTTTTCAATTGCAAAAGTAATCTGAGATGATTTTCACCGACAATATGAATACTTCCACCGACAGTTGAGAATACTTCTCCAGTTAAGTTTTCCCTGATATTTTCGAGATTTTTTTTTGTTAACAAAGAAAAGTTGGAAGACTTCCAGAGAAGTCGTGTCTAAAAAACAAATATAAAGTCAATTGCAAAATTAACACTTGCATTGACCAGAAGACTTCCGTGTAAGTTGGAAGTCTTCTCTCGAACAGATTTGGAAAATTTCAAAAATCAATGTTAGATCCAATGAGGTTCATGTTTTGCTTCTCCAAGCACACATCACTTCTTAATGAAAGTTATTCACTCGTTATTGACCAAGAATCATGAACTTGATTAACTCTAGTAAGCTTAAAAATTTTGAAATAAAAAAGTCGGGATTTTGGGATGAAATAAAAGAGGAAGTGAAAGGAAAATAGTTTGTGTGTATACGAATAAGAATATGAAGATATAGATGTTGACTTTATGTGCATCTAGAGCTTGAAATTGTTTGTTCATGGTGGTTGATGTACTGATGACAATGACAATGTTGTAAATAAAATAGGAAGATGAGGATGATTGACTAAAACAACCATTTTCAAAAAAAAAATTTAAAAATAATAATGGTATTTTCGTGAATAATCCAAACTTTTGGGGTAAATTGGGCAAATGAAAGTTCCAAAAAGTTACGGGTTAGTTTTGTGTTTGACTTTGAGTTTTAAGTCATTTTTGCAAAACGCCCATAAATATATTATCTTACGTATATTTTCATATAAATAATAGCTCAATGTAAATTCAGTATGATAAATGTCAAAGAGTATAAAATATATAGTACCAGATTTTAAATAGTATATACATATTTTATTTTACATTATCATAATATTTTGATTCAAAATAAATAAAAATACATTTGTTCGAAGGCACGCGTCATATTCTGAAAATATTGGTGATACAATTGACGGTTTGTAAGACAAAATAAAATTACTCAATATAAAATATAAATTATTGTATTTAGAAATGTCATATTAAATAATTATTTAACACATGTAGATTATAAAATATATATTATCACTTATACAAAATAAATATTTATTTATAAAAAAGTAAAAGCAAACACCAGCATACTATTTAAATTATGAAGTTTATACAGAAAGGTTTATATTAAAATTCAAATATGTCTTTTTTAGATTTCATAGGATTTACCAATCTTATTCACAAATATATATCTTGTTATCAGTTTATCTCAAATAAAATGAAAAAAAAACGGATATAATTATAACTACACCCAGGTTTGGGGTTCGAATCCTACAGACCATGCAATTCTTACACTTACAGATTATATGATGCAAAGCTTTTCGAAGGTTCCAGAGTACTACATACAGAGCCGCTCGTCGTGGTTGTCTGTTGCGCACATAGCATGTCTATCGAAGATGTCGTACATGCACTGTCCGTCGATCCAAATGTTTCGAAGAGGATTTAATCGTGGAATTATTATCCGTGATATTATTCATCAATTTCGCATATGTTGCAAGTTATTGATCTAACCTATGTAATAGATTAGAAATTACATGATCATGTAGTTGGTAATTTACCCATGGTTGAAAAAAGCCACGACACGATCACGAATAGCCATACATTTTTCATGTTTTTTTTTAATTTAAAGCTTATTTATGCACTAATTATTGACTGTTACAATGATAAGCAGTGGGAACATGTTAGTTTCTAGACGGTGGAAACTGAGAATGATAGTACTCAGACTGACATTGTGGCCACATAATTAAAGAAAATGCGAATTTAGAGTATCATTAACCCAAAAACTCATTTTGAATTTTTTAATGATTTTTAAGTATTAAATATGTTCTACTGCTAGTCTTTTAATTAAGGGTTTTTTAAAAAAATATTAAACATTGTTTTAATATAAATAACAAATGTAATATCTTATGCCAATATATATATCACCCGAAGATCCTTAACAAGAAGTGAAATTAACAGCCAAAGATGATTGACAGTAAGAGAAGCCAGGTTTAGGGTGTCAATGTCAACAATATTATAAGAACTTGTCATTTACCTAAAATCAAACAGACCTGTACAATTCTATAACACATATGAGCTTTCCCAATCAAAGATACTCTATGATGATATCTTCATGAGAATATTAAAAAAGATGAAGTATACACATGACACTCAAGCACAGTACTACTTGGTCTTAGAAAGATACTATACAGTCCAGTCAAAAAATTTACTTGTGTGCCAGCGAACAGAAGATCAGTAGCAACAACCAGTGAATATACTTGGCCAACAGGTCCAGTGAGACTCAGGTCCACATTGGTTTGGATATTCCACGCTTGTATATATAAATAAGCATCAAAACTCTATATTTGGAACAGTAATAAATCCAAAGAGCAAAGTGATTCTCAGTATAGACAGATAGATGGGTTTTGAACAGCCAAGGAACCATGCTAGTGAATGGTATTCCGAACTTACCTTAACGAGATTTGGCATGCCAACCAATAGCCAGGGACCTTCACTAATCATGCAGCCAGCTTCTCCACCAAGATTGAGTACACATGTACACTATGTCACAAGAAAAATAAAATTAGAACGATACGCACGCTAATAGCTAGTCAATCAGAAAGCCTTCTGTAATGCAAACTGCAAGCATGCTTATTTAAATTAGTGTTTTGAGTTCAGTAGCTAAACTACATAAACAGGGGTGGCTCAGTAGTGTGAGAGACACACCCCTTGGTCCTAAGTTATAACCAAATAATGACACGTATGGAATGAACTCTAAGAGGCAGGCAAATCGAAACCTGTCCAGAAGCACAATCCCAAATCCGCAGAGTCTCATCTTTACTAGCAGTGTAAAGCTTATCAGAACCAGAAGGCAGAGCAATCCCAGTAACTACCTGCCCCAAAAACAAAACCCTGTCAACAAGAACCCATCAAAAACTACTCAAAAAGGCATCACCTTTTGATGCCCATCTAACTGATTCAACAAAGAGAAACCAGAGTCATTATCGACTCTTTGTTGTTGGTGGAAGATGACCCGGGGAATGGAGCTGAACCTGGTAGCTCTCTGTAAAGGAAAGGGCAAGAGTAGCAGTTGCAGCGGCCGGCCCGCCAGTGGAAGCAAACCTTCTGGTTAGAGTCTTTGGGATAGTTTGAGCCGCCGAGTCTTTGAAAGACTCTCTTGTTCCCTCCTCCGTTAGATTTCTTCGTCGCATTGAAATGATTTTTGCTCCCCTCGTTTTCTCCTCCCAAAAACACTATCACAGCGACGCATGGCACACAAGAGACATATCTTGTGTCGCCTAATTAAGATATGTTTGTTATAAAAGTAATGGAAAAATCAATATTTATTCATAACATAGAGGTTCCTTATATAGGAGATTACACCGTCATAGATAAATGGAAAGATTACAAATCATAATCTCTTGGTTATGAGCCATCCACAATCTGGTTCATAACACTTCCCCTTGGTTTTCTTAGCCATTTAGAGCTTGTAATGTGTTTTAATGTTGCTTCATTAAAACCTTACCAGCAAAACCGAATTGGGACAAAACCATGGTGAAGGAAAAAGAGTACAACACACATTACTCCCCCTGATTTGGAAATTACTGAAGGTCCCTTAGACCTCTCCAATTTTCTGCAATCTGTGGGTGATGAAGATCTTGGGCAGAATATTCTTCGTCCTCAAACATGATAGTTGGTTCTTCTTTACCATCGGCCATGTCACAATCTGATCGAACATATTGAGTCATCGACCTCAAATACACAAACATGAAATCTTGGATGATGTTGATGTGATATGCGTGTACCACCATGTGTAAAACATAACTTGTCTGAAAACAAATCATCAAAATCAAATGACCCCTCTTTGGGTTGGTTAGTATAAAATAAACCAAAATCAAAGGCTTCTTCATCGT
>NC_027753.1:10128797-10129853 GCF_000695525.1 Brassica oleracea var. oleracea
CTGAGGACTAAATGGACTTCTTTATCGTCCACCTTTGGACTGAATGGATCAGTGTCCAAAACAAGTGATCTCACGCCCATGTACTAGATAATGGGTGAGACTGGTTCGTATTAAATCTCATGAGTACCCTTTTCTGTATATACTATTTGATGCACAAGGATTTAATTGTTAATGTACTCAGGCTGTAATCCCAAACAAAACTTTGTTTTCCAAGATCTTTCATCTCAAACTCTTTCTTGAGATATTCAACTGTTTGGAAAATTGTATCCAAAGGTTCCTAGGATATCCAGATCATATACTTTGATGATTATCAATATTGTTCTCAAGAACTTGCTGTACTTTTAGCTCAATACCCTCTAGTACTTTCATTATCCAGCGGACCATATAAATATGCAGTCACTACAGCAACTTGCTGCAAGTCTAATTTTTTCTCTTATATAGCCAGACTAATGAGAAATCTAAAAGTAGTTGTATCCACCACATGGGAGTATGTCTCCTCATAATCTATTACTGGTCTTTGTGAGAATCCTTGTGCAACATCAGCTTTATATCTCACGATTTTTATTCCTCACAAGACTCATTTATATCTACTGGTTTTAACATCATATGGCGTCTTAATCATATGGCCAAATACGCATTTCTTCCTTAAACTATTTAACCTCACGTTTCAATTCAATCCAATCTGTTCTACGAGTGTGCACTCTTATATTGACGTGGGTTCATGATCCTCGCTTATATTCATAAATTCAAGTGCTACCTTGTATGCAAATAAATCATCTTATGTCGATATTCCTTATTTGTTCCATTAAGTTCCAGACATGATATAATCGATTGAGATTCATTATTATTAGGACCTTTAATACTTTGCAGCTTGGCGTCCCAAGCTACATTTTTTGGTACCTGTACCTTAGAGCCGGCCGGCCTTATCTCCATGTCTGGGATGGTTTTCTTAGTAACCTCGGATTTGGATTTTGATTATCATTCTCTGCACCTTTATTTTGTTTCCGAGGATTCTTATCTTTTGGAACCTATTTGGTCTACCACGTTTCATACGTT
>NC_027753.1:10131641-10132029 GCF_000695525.1 Brassica oleracea var. oleracea
GAGCTTTGTGGTTTAAAGGATATACCACGGTCACTGCCTTGACCATGGCTCAAATTAGGTTGATACCCACGGCCTCTGCCTTAGTGATTCCCACGGCCAAATGTGTTATAGTGGCCACGGCCACGTCCTTTCCACCCTCCACGGCTATGACCGTGTTGTCTATCATTCTGGACGTAGTTACCTTTTTTTCTTATGCGGCCTTATTGGTATAAGGTAATGGGGTTAATCCAGGAGGTCTCAATTCACTGTTTCTCATCAGTAATCCATTATTTTGTCCTGCTAGCACTAGACTCATCCACTGACTTATAGTCCTGGATTTTGGGATTCCTCCAATCAAATAGGACCTTTGGTAATAACACCGTTCTTTGGTGATCATATCTCGATTTTT
>NC_027753.1:10132388-10138886 GCF_000695525.1 Brassica oleracea var. oleracea
GGGTATCGAACTTTTAGAGCTTCGATTTACTCAATTTGGATTTTTGATCTAGTAACTTATGGTTTTGATTCATAAAGATTAGGGTTTTAAGGTTTCATTCTTTATCAATCAATCCATGTTTGATTATGGGTTCTTAGGTTTTGAATTACCTTTTAACCTTAGATGATTGTTGAATCGGACAACCAAAGGAGTTGAGCCGCAAGCTGGACACCAACGGGACGCGAGCTGGAATGGATCGAATCGTGGACGTCCTTTGTTGCTTGATCGGGAACGCCTTGATCGTCGGACGCGAGCTGTCTGATGCTGTCACGAACAAGGAAGAGGTCGTGTGCTGGAGCTGCTCTCGGGTCGCGAACGCCTGAGCTAGGATCAGGAACGCCTTGGGCTGAAGCTGATCGGGAACGCGAGCTGGAACAGATGCGGGAACAAGAGACGCGATCGGGGTTTAGGGTTCGTCGGATCGCCGGCTAGGGTTAGGGTTTTAGGGTTTTTCGATTTGAGTATTAGCTTAGGGATTTAGAGTTTCGTGCTGATAACGTGTTATAAAAGTAATAGAAAAGTCTATCTTTATTAATAACACAGAGGTTCCTTATATAGGAGATTACACCGTCATAGATAAATGAAAAGATTACAAATCATAATCTTTTGGTTATAAGCCATCCACAATCTGGTTCATAACAATGTAACAATGTTAACTTCCTTTTTTCTTTTTCTATAATTCCTAACTAGAATACAATCCCCGTTAAAACGTGGATAAACTTTTTTTTTTATATATCCGACTATTTTTGTATAGTACAAACGTAAATAAATAGTTTTTTGTATACATTAAATTTTTTTTTGTCAGCAGTATACATTAATTTATTTGGGGTTCGTGTGATGCTAGTGTAGATATTGTCTCATATTTCTTGTTGACAATAACTCATTTATTAATAGTTTGGGTTTGGTAGAGCATATACCATAGTTTAGTTTTATTGTTGTAAAAAAATAGTTTGGCTTTAATAAAAAGAATGTTGATCAAACGTCGACTACCATATCAAAAATCACCAAACAATGGAGTAACATAATTTGGTTTGGGTATTATCAAATCTCACTGGTCAATGGTATGCTCATCTAAATCAATTACAAATGAATTGTCTAATTTTACTTCTTACCGATTTTAATTGTTTTGCCGGTTTTGGTTAGTTTTTCTAACTCTTAATTTATTTTGTTTGTCATCACAAAGACATCCATTTTCTCCCATAAGCAACGAATGATCCAGTTAAGTCTCAAATAATTCTTCTACCAAATTTCAAAAGATCTAACCTTTAATACAAAAATGTAATCATTACTTTCTTTGTCTTTCACGTTGTATATTGCTCTTCAGATTACTATTAATAATAGTTTTGTTATCTTATTATTTTTAATTAAATTAGTATATTTGACCAGGTAATAAGAATGAGCAAATACATGAGAATAATAGCGAAAGAACATGGCAAACGAAAACGATTTTCGTGATTAACGTTATTGTTTGGTTAGATCAGTTAGAGATAATAATAATGCCCAAGTGATTGTTAGTTTTGTTGGCATCTAATTAATAAGAATTATAATACTGAATTAATTTTTTGGCTTTTTATTAGGAATGTATAATTGTTTAGTTTCATTTTACTTTTTATTAGATAAATATCATATATAATATAAACATATAAGAGTACATTTAGGTTTATTTGTTAAGTTAGTAATTAATGGTGACTTGTGTATAGTAGATAAAAAGTAAGACTTTAAATTAATAGATTAGATTAAATTAAATATCCATCCTAAGAGACCCCGATAGCGAGTCTTATATCTACGCCAATTATTCTCTACAACTAACTAACCTTATCGCCGAAATGACAATAAATATCAAACCATTTGCCACCCCCAAATTATTGCGATTCACTCTTCTCCTTATCATCTTCCAATCAGGTACACTCTCTCAAACCACTTTTTGTCCAAAAAAATATCAAACCATTTGCGACACATTTTCTAGTTTTCTTGATTATTCTGTATATCCAATCAAAGAGATGTAGGGTTTGGATATGAAACAAATCATTTTGTGGCTATGTTTATAGATAATTTTTTTACTTTTTTTGGCTTTCTATAATAAATAAGGTTTATTTGCTAAATAACCAAAAAGGGTCGTTGTATTTTTAAGAGATACCTGACGGATTTAAACGGCCAAGATGAAATCGCTAGGTGGTAACAAAGGAGAAGAATTCAACGATGTTGGTTATGAAAGTGTGAAGAAAATAACTGTGGGAGCTGAAGACGTAAACATAACTTATATCAAGATCGAATACGTAAAGAACGGAAAAGTCGAGATCCGTGAGCATGGAGCTTACTTTAGTACTAGCGACAACTCAAACAGTGGACGCGAATCTAAGAGTGAATTTAGTACTCAAAAACTTGATGCACAAGGTGGCAAGGGAGGAAATCAATGGGATGATGGAGGCGATCACGACAGAGTGACAAAGGTACACGTTGCCGTTGGCCGAGGCATTGAGCAAATCAGCTTTGATTATCTCAAGAACAGACAAACAAATGAAGGACCTGACCATGGTGTCAAGGGGGGAAGATCTTCCATTAGAACGGTGTGTATTATGTGTTTCTATTTTTTTCTTCTCAAAGAATGTTTTCTACCTATCAAAATATGTTATCGTGGGATTACTGAAATTTTTCATGTGGGATTTCTCATGTTTATGCTGTAAGAAAATAAGAAATCAGGATGAACATCTCAAGAACAAGAGAGAGAGAATTGTGAATCTAGAAAGTAAAAGAGAGAAAGAGAGAGTAAAGAAGGAGAAACTTAATTCCTTAACTTGTAAATTTTGGTTACAACATATATTTAAACTAATCTAGATCTGAACATAATAATAAATACAGACAACATGCAAGCTTCTTGAGTAAAGAGAGAAGTCACAACTTCCAAAGTCATTTGCATGTCTTCAACGGTCGAATAGATACGTTTATGTGGATGGGTGACAGTGGAGATATCTTGCTGGATGATCAAGCATAGATAGGTAGTTGTGGATGATTCTTCTTCTCAATACTCCCCCTCAAGCTTGAGCATAAGGAATGATCAAGCTTGAAAAGTCATGAACACATCCTTCATTAAAACCTTAGTATGCAAAACCCAGTTGGACAAAAACACACTAAAAAAAAAGAGTAGATGATTCATGACCAAGAGGATCATGATTTGGACAAGTCTATGAGTCCTAACCTTGGATGGATGGACTCACAAACTTTGGTGCTTGCTCCTTTGGTGAAGATGTCAATATGATTAGTTTCTCCATAGCTTGTCTCACCTTGTGAGAATCCACCTCAATGTGCTTTGTCCTCTCATGATATACTGAGTTTGATGATATATGAATAGCTGCATGATTATCACAATGCATTGTGATTGGTGTTGTTGTCTCTATGCCCAAATCTCCAAGTAGGTTTCTGATCCAAATAAGTTCACTAGTGAGCTTCCTCATTGCTCTATACTCTGCTTCAGCACTTGAACATGAAACCACCTTTTAGCTTCTTGCTCTTCCAAGTTACCAAGTTGCCTCCAATGAAAGTGCAATAGCCTGTTGTAGACCTCATGTCCACTCTATCACCAGCCCAATTTGCATCACAATATCCCACAATCTATGTGCTCTTGTTGCATCCCATCCATACACCTTTACCCGGAGCTTCTCTCAGATATCTCATGATCCTTTCCACCATATTCCAATGATGAACTTTAGGTGCTTGCATATGCTGGCTGACTTGATTCACAGCAAAGCAGATGTCTGGTCTTGTAATGGTTAGATAGATCAGCTTCCCAACCATTCTCCTATAGAGTCTGAAGTCTCCAAATGGCTTATCTTCAATCTCCCCCTCACGCAAGACTTTGTATCCTTCTTCAAGAGGTGTTTTAGCTATTCTTGGCATATTTCTATCCCTATTAAGTACTTTAGCTCACCCAAATCTTTAATATCAAAAGTAGACTTAAGAAAAGCTTTGGTTGAGATGATACATTCCTTGTCACTTCCTGTGATGATAATATCATCTACAAAAATCAGAATCACCACAATTCCTTGCTTGTTTGTGAGGGTGAAGAGTGTATGATCAGCTTCAGATTTTACAAACCCTCTTTCATTGAGAGTTTTACTCAGCTTGTGATATCAAGCTCTTGGTGATTGCTTCAATCCATAGATAGCCTTCTTCAATCTAAGGACATTTCCTAGTATCACAAAGTCTTCCATACCTGGAGGTGGCCTCATATAAACCTCATCCTCCAATTCTCCCTGAAGAAAAGCATTCTTGACATCCATCTGCCATAAATCCCACTCCAAATTGACTGCTAAGGAGAGTAGAATTCTTATGGTGTGGAGCTTAGCTACTGGTGCAAAAGTTTCCAGATAGTCTTCTCCATAGACTTGAGTGTATCCTCTTGCAACTAGCCTTGTCTTCTTCCTCTATGGTTTCCCATTAGCTAGATAATTGATGGTGAAGAGTAGGCGACTTGTTACTGCTTTCTTTCCTTTGGAAAGCTCAGTTTCATATCAAGTATCATTCTTGATCATGGCACCGATTTCATTTCCAACTGACTCTCTCCACTCATCTAGCTTCATTGCCTCTTCATAAGTCTTTGGAATTCTCTCTTGATCCAGATTGCTGATGAAGACTACATGCTCTTGAGGATAACTTGCTAAAGAACAGGTTGCTTGGATAGGTTGAGCAACGACATTGTTGTTAAAGTATACTTTGGTGTTCAGCCACTGAGCAGGTTTCTTCATCCTTGTACTCCTTCTTAATGGTTGAAATTCTTGTTGCATTCCTTCTTGATCATGGACAGATAAATCATGGATAGCTTCTTCTTGGATAGCTTCCTCGTGGACAGTTTCTTCATGGACAGTTTCCTCGTGGACAGCTTTTTCATGGATAGCTTCTTCGTGGATAGCCTCCTCGTGGACAACATGTAAATTAGGTTGATTCCCCCCCCCCCTCATGATCAAGATGGACTGTTTCTACAACTGGTGCAGCTTCATCAACAACTGAAGGTATAGTTGAAGTGCTCGGTCCCCCACTGGTTTGAGGTTGGCTGATGCCTAGGCTTTCCAAAATGATTCTCAAGTTGTTAGCCCTATCTGAAGGTCATTGTGAGAGATCCTGAAGGCTTTCCCAACACTTCTCATCATAGTACCCCTTTAATTCCACAAACTTAACTTTCCTTGAGACCATAACTCTTCTTGATTCAGGTATGTAGCACTTGTACCCTTTCTTCATGTGGGAATATCCTATGAACATGCCTTTGACACTCTTGGCTTCCAGCTTGTTTCTCTGTTCTCCTGGTGTCAAGACATAACACATACACCCAAACACACGCAAGTGATCTACTGGAGGTTTAATTTTGTTTAATACCTGAAAGGGAGAGACATCTTGGAGGACTTTGATGGGAATTCTGTTGATCAAATAGCAAGCTGATACAACATCATCTCCCCAAAACCTCTTTGGAACATTAGTATGGAACATCATGCTTCTTGCAATCTCCATAAGATGGCGATTCTTCCTTTCAACAACTTCATTTTGTTGTAGTGTGTATAGACAGCTTGTTTGATGGATAATTTCATGTTTTGCTAGGTGTTGTTTGAAGACATGGCTAGTGTATTCCCCACCATTATCAGACCTGAAAATTTTGATCTTAGCATTGAAATGGTTAGATACATAGTTCTGAAAGTTAATAAAAGTTTCAAAAACTCTATCTTTACTTTGAATCCGAGTGAGCCATGTATATTTTGATTTCTCATCTATGAACGTCACAAAATATTTATGGTTTTCTCTAGATGCACAAGGTGTTGTCCAAACATCATAGTGAACTAGATCAAAACACTTCTCATAAATAGTCATAGATTTAGGAAAAACCGATTTGCAATGTTTACCAAGAATACAAGCCTCACAAGTTTCATTTTTGAAAGACAGAGTAGGTAACATCAAGCTTAAAGCACGAGAATGAGGATGGCCTAGTCTAGCATGCCATAACACATCACTAGCTAAAACAGTAGCAGAATTAAATGAACAAGATAAATCAGAAACTTTGGTGTCTTCAAGCAAATAAAGTTCTCCCTTGCTCACACCTTTTCCCAGCATCTGCTGGTCTTAATATCTTGAAAGTAAACATCATTAGGACTGAAAATAACATTGCAATTCAGATCATTAGTTGCTCTCTTTACAGAAAATAAGTTAGCTGTGAAAGTAGGCATATAAAAAGCTTAAGACTCCTTATCAAATAGTTTCAGATTTCATACTCTCTCAATGGGTATTTTATTTCCATTTGCAATCACTACACTCCCTAGAGCAGGTTTAACATCAGTAATCAATTTAGCATCTCTAATCATATGATGAGAAGCTCCTGAATCAATGATTAAAGACCTAGCAGTGTGAGATGCATTATGAATAGAGTTTAGAGCATTGACACTGATGTTACCAGAGTTTGCATTGAGAGCCTTGATAAGG
>NC_027753.1:10138911-10143772 GCF_000695525.1 Brassica oleracea var. oleracea
GAGAAGTAGACACCATAGCCTTTCCAGCCTCATGGTTGTGCACGGCTTCATGAGCTCTAGTTTGGCTGAACTTGGATGTTGAAGGTGGTCTGAGGTGAGGATGAAGGACCCATCAGTTGTTCTTGGAGTGACCTTGTTTCTTGCAATATTCACAAGTCACACGCCTATCACCCCTTGTTTGTACGCAACTTTGTTTGCTGCAGCAGCCTCCACCTTCTCAGCTTTGCTTGCCATAGACAGCTCTCCTTTTACTCCAAACAATCCATCTGAGCCAAGTTCCTTTTGTAGCTGAGAACAAACATCATCCATGCTTGGAAGCTCCTTAGCTCTCAGGATATGTTTGATAACATCATTAAAGGTTGGATTGAGTGTAAGAAGTAACCCAACGACCTTGTCTTGCTCACGGCTTTTATTGAGGATGTTTGGATCAGTGGTGTTTGGCCTTAGCATTTCAAGCTCAGACCACAGTTGACTAAACTTCCCAAGGAGCTTGGTAAAGTTCATCTCTTCCTGCTGTAAGTTGTTGATTGCCTTTTTCACTTCAAAAATTCTGGTAAGGTTTGAAGTGTTGCCATACACCTTGTGTAAGGTATCCCACAATTCTTTTGCGGTTCCACAGTGAAAATATGCCATAATAGAAGAGTCAAGCGAACTTTGTAAAACAGACAGCACCATAAGGTCCTCCTGACCCCATTTGCCTTCATCTATTACTACAATCTCCTTTCCATCTTCTCTTTGAGTGGTTTGTCTTGGTGCTCCACTTGAAGTTATGTGCTCCCATAGACCTTTTCCACCAAGAGCTGTCTTGGTCAATTTTGACCAGAGTAGATAGTTTAATCCTTTAAGAACAACTGGAATGTTGATCATAGGTCTGTGTTGCTCCATTTTGAATCAAGTGAGTAAAAGAGTGAAAAGAGTAAAGAGATTTGCGGAAGTAGAAAGGTGTTTTAGGAGCTTAGAAGCTCTGATACCATGTACGAAAATAAGAAATCAGGATGAACAGTTCAAGAACAAGAGACAGAGAGAGAGTTGTGAATCTAGAAAGTAAAAGAGAGAGATAGTAAAGAAGGAAAAACTTAATTCTTTAACTTGTAAATTTTGGTTACAACACATATTTAAACTAATCTAGATCTGGACATAATAATAAGTTTGATAAGTCGTCCCAACGAGTATCTACTTTCCGTGAAGGGTTGGTCTGATTCAACCAACAAGATTGTGGGCATTAAATTCATAACCAACACAAAGACTTCAGAGTGTTATGGATTTGAAAAAACTCCTGGAGAAGAAGGTACAGATATTTCACTTGAAGTAAAAGACAAGAAGATCGCCGGTTTTCATGGCTTCGCTGACTCCCAAGTCAATTCTCTTGGTGCTTATTTCGCTCCAGTCGCCAGCTGAAAAATTTGTTGGGTTCGTTTCTTGATTTCTCTATGAATAAGGCTACATAAGAGCCATACTTGTGGATTTCCGGATGGGGTATGTCTTATGGTTTGTGTTTCAGTGCGATGTTTGTGTTGTCACTTGTTGTTTTTTTTTTTTAAAAAAGGACTAGTGGTTTTTTTTTATAAATATATCTATGTTTATTTTCATTTGGATCTGTTTTTATTTGAATCTTGTAACTAAATTTCATTTTCACTTGAGGTCTACTAGCCCTAATTTTATTTTCACTTGAAGTCTACTACCTTTAATTTTTAAACAGGAACACAACTAAAAGAGCTAAACAAGAACCAAACAAGAAACTTTACGTACCGTACCAGCGAGAGAAACGACCATCAGAAAACAAAGCAAGCAATGTGTAACCAAAACAGTAAAGAGTTAGATTTAAATTTTTAAACTTACATGTAAAGCTTTTTAATCGCTCAGCTAGTCAGCTCTGAATTAAAGGTTTTTTTTTGAGTGTTTTAATTTTGGTTGGATTTAGGTGAGATTTGAAGTTATCTGAGTGATTTTAGTAAAACTTAAAAAATGAAAAATGAAATCTATAGGTGATTTGGTGTGATATTTTCTAAAAATTTCAAAGTTGTTTCAGTGATTTGAAATGATAATATTTTTTTGTCTGCACTTTTTTTGTTTTTTTATCACACATGCTTTGTAAAGATACGCTCATTACTAATACCAACTATCAAGAGGCTTAAAAAAAGAGGAGACGTGCAACCAAGAAGCCATACTCTAGAGGTCAATCGGTGGCGGCGACAGTTTGGAGATCATTCAAAAAAAGCGAGCAGGAAAGACTGATGTTCGTAAAATAAAAAAAAAAAGAAAAAAAAAGACTGATGTTCGTGATGCAGCCAGAAAGCTGCTCTACGGTTAGTTTTATTTTGCCCAAAACATTTAACTATATCCATCTTTTGAGACATGACTCTAAAAGGGAGTTTTGGTGATTCTTTTCAGGATAGGACGGAGATAGTCAAGAAGACCATAAACGAGAATAAGGCAAAGAAAGTCGAGTTTGCTTCCAAGAAACAAAAGTCTCAAGCGAAAGGTATATTCTGCAGAAAGTGATGTTCGTTTTTCCTATGATTTTGTACTTGTTACAACCGCAAGTTTCTCTTTCGTTGATGAAATTGTAAGTCAGCTAGAATCACTGCAACCTTGTATCTTACCAGTGTAACCAACACACGAACAACATTTTCGTCTCAGCAAGAAGATTTAAATCATTCACAGCAACAATAGTACTTCACAAGACTCAATTGATGCATAAGAACATTGCAAGTGAAAAAACTATTGAGAACATTGATGATGAGCTTAAATCATTATGATAATTCACCATAGAGAAAATAGATTGTAAGCATCTAATATTGTTAGAAGAATACACTGAGAGATAGACATATTTTTCCTTGAAAGCTAGAGACAGATATTTGTTAACCTAAAAGTTGTGAGAAGACAAGAAACTGAGGAGGACATTTAAAGATGGTTAGAATAATAAATTCTTCCTGTTTATTAACGTGAGTGAGAGAGACAATAAGAGGAGAAGACGATGAAGAAACTCAGAGAATAAACATGAATTTCAAACACAAGAGCACTATGATCGTCTTCTTCCACTCTTGCTATAATTTCTCTATCCATTTTCTGGAATCTTCGTACGGTCTTCTTTTACTACTCTCGATCGCCATTACTCAGCCTCCTGCTTCATTATGTCTGTAATTGAGAATTTATTATTGTTATTTATTTTAAAGGTATCTTCGAATAACATCTACAGAGATATTATTTCAAGGGGACTATTTTTAACTGGAAATGAATGCCAAGTCTATTAAAATCTCTGCTATGTCATGAACTAGATTGTGGATGACTCATAACCAAAAGATTATACCATCAGCGGCCCAAGAAAGAGAGAGAGTCGGCCAGCTTTTCTTTTTCTTTATGTCTTTATGTTTTTTTTTTCCTAGTTGGATTATGATTTGTACTCTTTCCATTTATCTACGACGGTGTAATCTCCTATATAAGGAACCTCTATGTTATTAATAAAGATAGACTTTTCCATTACTTTCACAACACATTATTAGCATGATTGATCTCTAAAATCCTAAGCTAAAATATTGACCATAAACCCTAAATCTCTCTCCATTGCTAAAACCCTAATCTCTATTGATAACCTCGCTTTGATCATGACCCTGATCTGTATTCGACCACTGATCTCAACAAGATCGATATGCGGACTGATCTCTGCAAGTTTCAGTACGCCTCAACTATTCCAGATTGTACGATCAGTCTGTTCCAGTCCGTGATCAAACTGTTCCAGATCTACGAGTTCTTTGACTGCAAGTACCAACTCGCGTACCAACGATACCGATCAGCTCAACCTAAGCTAAGTTTTCGATCTCTATCTGAATCTCCATCGATCTCTCTAAACTCTAAGAACCCAGAATCGAATGAACTAATGTTCAAAGTGAAACACTAAAATCTGTAAACCCTAAATTACGTGTGCTTGAATTGTTTTATTTGATTGATTGAATGTTTTTTTGAGGTTTAAATCCGTGTGAGTTAGGATTGATAGTTTTTATAACCTGATTGAATGATTTGAAGTTTAATATTGCATGTTAGAATCTGTTATAATATAAACCCTAATTCGAATTGATAAACCCTAAAATAGAATCTGTGTATTGCATAATCCGAATTGAATGTTTTGAGGTTTCATATTATACTAGGTTGATAGTTTCATGATATAATCAACTGTTCTGAGGTTTAAAATTATTTTCTAGAAGCTGATTGATTGATAAAACCCTAATTTCGAATTGAAACCCTAAACCCTAATTTGCGTATTCCTAAAATCAGATTGCTTGATTCCATCTTGCTAATATCAGCCTTGAAACTGATAAATATCAGCCTTGAAACTGATTAATAAAATTGATAGAATCAGCCTTGAAACTGATTGTTTTGGTTTTTCATGATTGAAACCCTATTTTTGGATCGAAACCTTAAATTGTGTAATACTTGAATCCATTTGATTATTTTTGATTATTGATCCAATTGCTAGTCTTGATAAAACCTAATTGAATCTGATTGTTAGTCTAGCTAAATCTCATACCTGAAACTGATTGATTAATTGCTAAACCTTGATTGAATATTTTAATATTATCCTTGCACATATAGAATCTGACTGCTAAGAATGAGTGCATCATATCTACTTGGCAGTGTTGCCAGTTTGCATTATATATCATCCTGGCGAACATGTTTATGTTATGCGCATGATCTGATTATTATCACCTTTGCATGATCTGATTGTTTTAAATTGAGGTTCCATAATTTCACTCCTGTACATATAAAATCAGTATGCTAGGTTTGCATTATAACCATATGGCCGCATGAAAACATATAGAAATTGCTTGTTTGGTCGATACCCTTGCTTGATAAATCTGTGTGA
>NC_027753.1:10143914-10161563 GCF_000695525.1 Brassica oleracea var. oleracea
CGTATGTTAAATATTTTATGAGATCTAAAATTTGTTGATATATGATTTGAGATGTCGAAAATCAACTTGGATTTTGCTGCCCTAAATCTCCCAAGGGATAATTATTTGAAATGAGCACTAGATACTGAGTTTATCCTAAAGTCAAAGGACTTGGTGAATGAATCACAAAAGGCGTTAATGCCAAATGAGAAAGATTGATACATGGCAATATTAATTATTAGCCATCATCTTATTAAGAGTCTCAAAGATCAGTATCTGACTATAGAAAATCTTCTAGACCTTTGGACAGAGTTAAAAAATCGAGAAATGATCACCAAAGAACGGTGTAATTACCAAATGCCCTATTTGATTGGAGGAATCCAAGAATCCAAGACTATAAGTCCGTGGATGAGTCTATTGCTGGCTGGGCAAAATAATGGATTACTGATGAGAAATAGTGAATTGAGACCTCCTGGATTAACCCCATTACCTGATACCAATAAGGCCGCAAAAAAGGGTAACTATGATAGACCACACGGCCATGGCCGTGGAGGGTAGAAAGGACGTGGCCATGGCCACTATAACACATTTGGCCGTGGGAATCACTATGGCACACATTTGGCCATGGGAATCACTATGGCAGAGGCCGTGGCCGTGGTATATCCTTTAAACCACAAAGCTCGACCAAATCAGTGTGCCATAGATGTGGAATGGGGAACCATTGGGCTAAGATATGAAGGACGAGAGAGTCTGAAAGGGAAGAATTCTGAAACCCACTTGGTTTATAAAGATGGTGAAAATAATTTCAAAAATGATCAAGATGATCTTATGGAATATGAGACTTATTATTTCCTAAAAGAATCAAGTTGATAATAGACTATATGTCTAGAAAATACTGGTGAATACATGTTCAAGCGTTTAAATGATTATGGTATGTCCATGGGGGTAAGTGTGGACAATTCTGTGATACATGTCTATACCAAGAACGGTTTGGCTGAAATCTTTTAAAATGCAAATAGTTGATTGATAGATCATAACTTATAAGGTCAAAACTCCCATTCACAGCTTGGGCCACACGAAATTTACATGCACCTAAGTTAATACGCATCAGGCTATTTAGTGAGCATAGATATCCCCTATCACAATTATTAATGGGTCAAGAGCCAGACATACCTCATCATAAGATATTTGTATGTAATGTCTATGTACTAATTGCTCCACCACAGAGAACTAAGATGGGACCTCAAAAGGAGGATGGGGATATATGTTGGATATGATTCTCCCACAATAATAAAGTACTTTGAGCCAACTATGGGTGATTATATTTGATGTCAGGTACACAGATTATTTTAAGACCAGGAGGAGAAAAATAATAAAGCTGGTAAAAGAATGGTAAAAGAAATAGAATGGAATCAACCATCAATGTCTTGGCAAGATCCTCGGACTAAAGAATGTGAAATAGACGTCCATAGATTATATATTTAAAAAGCTAGCTAATCAAATGCCAGACACATTTACTAACCCAAAAAAGAATGACTAAGTCATATATAAACCAGCTTGTAAAGCACCAACGAATTTGATGTCCAAGAAGAGACACAGTCAAGTTGCTACAAAGTCTAGACAACGTATGAAACGTGGTAGAGCAATATGTTCCAAAAGATAAGAATCCTCGGAAACAAAAGAAAGGTGCAGGGAATTATAATCAAAATCCAAATTCGAGGTTACCAAGGAAACCATCCCAGACATGGAGATAAGGCCGGCCGGCTCTAAGGTACATGTAACAAACAATGTAGCTTAGGACGCCAAGCTGAAGTATTAAAGGTCCTGATAATAATGAATCTCAATCGATTATATCATGTCTGGAACATAATGAAACCAATAAGGAATGTCGACATAAGATGATTTATTTGCATACAAGGTAGCACTTGAATTTATGAATATAAGGTCTTGTGAGGAATAGAAATCATGACATATAAAGCTGATGTTGCACAAGGATTCTCACAAAGACCAATAATAGATTATGAGGAGACATACTCCCATGTGGTGGATGCAACTACTTCTAGATTTCTCATAAGTCTGGCTATATAAGAGAGAAAATTAGACTTGCAGCAAATTGATGTAGTGACTGCATATTTATATGGTCCACTGGATAATGAATGTACTAGAGGGTATTGAGCTGAAAGTACATCAAGTTCTCGAGAACAATATTGATAATCATCAAAGTATATGATCTGAATATCCTAGGAACCTCTGGATACAATTTCCCAAACAGTTGAATATCTCGAGAAAGAGTTTGAGATGAAAAGATCTTGGAAAACAAAGTTTTGTTTGGGATTACAGCTTGAGTACATTAACAATGAAATCCTTGTGCATCAAATAGTATATACAGAAAAGGGTAATCAAGAGATTTAATATGGACCAGTCTCACCCATTATCTAGTACATGGGCGTGAGATCACTTGTTTTGGACACTGATCCATTCAGTCCAAAGGTGGACGATAAAGAAATCCATTTAGTCCTGAGATAGACGATGCAGAAGTCTTGTTTTAGATACTGATCTGTTTGGTCCATAAGAAGGACGATGAAGAAGCCTTTGATTTTGATTCATTTTATACTAACCAGCCCAAAGAGGGGTTATTTGGTTTTGTTGATTTGTTTTTCAGACAGGTTATGTTTTACACATGGTGGTACACGCATATCACAATAACATCATCCAAGATTTCGTGTGTGTATTTGAGGTCGATGACTCAATATGTTCGATCAGATTTTGGCATGGCCGATGGTAAATAAGAACCAACTATCATGTTCGAGGACGAAGCATATTCTGTCCAAGATCTTCATCACCCACAGATTGCAGAAAATTAGAGAGGTCCAAGGGACCTTCAGTAATGTCCAAATCAGGGGGAGTAATGCGTGTTGTACTCTTTTTCCTTCACCATGGTTTTGTCTCAATTGGGTTTTCCTGGTAAGGTTTTAATGAGGCAACATTAAAGCACATTACAAGCTCTAAATGGTTATG
The DNA here is from genome assembly GCF_000695525.1 of Brassica oleracea var. oleracea. Taxonomy (NCBI): domain Eukaryota; kingdom Viridiplantae; phylum Streptophyta; class Magnoliopsida; order Brassicales; family Brassicaceae; genus Brassica; species Brassica oleracea. The sequence continues at coordinate 10,146,912 of NC_027753.1, forward strand.
GCATCCAAGGGGGAGTGTTATGAACCAGATTGTGGATGACTCATAACCAAAAGATTATACCATCAGCGGCCCAAGAAAGAGAGAGTCGGCCAGCTTTTCCTTTTCCTTATGTCTTTATGTTTTCCTTTTTCCTAGTTGGATTATGATTTGTACTTTTTCCATTTATCTATGACGGTGTAATCTCCTATATAAGGAACCTCTATGTTATGAATAAAGATAGACTTTTCCATTACTTTCACAACATACCATAATTTGTTTTTCCTAAATATTGTTTACACTTGAATAATAGTGGATGTGATATAAGTTTTATAAATTATTAATTGAATAACAGGAGATTGCAAGTGAGTTTAAGTGATTTTGCGCAAATCCCAAATTGCATAACACTTGATTTGAAAAGAAATTTAAAATCACTGATTCAAGTAGGGGTGGACGTTCGGGTACTCATTCGGGTTCGGTTCGGGTCTATTCGGGTTTTGGGTTTTCGGGGTCAAAGATTTCAGCCTCATACGGATATTTCTAAGTTTCGGTTCGGTTCGGATCTTTGCGGGTTTGGTTCGGGTTTGGATAACCCATTAAAATTATTTTTAAAATTTTAAAATTCATTATATACTTTAATTTTTTCAAAATCTATAAACAAAATATTATATTACATAAAAATTTGAATAACATATGTCAAAATACCTAAACTTAACATATAATTTGATTTGATTTGAATATTTGGATAGATAGTCAATAGATATTTCAAATATTTTTGTCGTTTTGAGTATATTTTAGCTATTTTAGACATTTACTTTTGACTATTTATATACATTTTTAAGTATTTTGGACAATTTAAAAATATCTTATATATTTTGGAAGTTTTTAGTAGACAATAAATCTAAAATATTTTTATATAAGGGGGGTATAGAAATCAATTTTGGATATATTCGGATACCCGGAATACTTCGGTTCGGGTCGGGTTCGGTTTCGGTTCTTTAGATACCAAAATTTTGAACCCGTTCGGATATTTAATCAATTTTGGTTCGGGTTCGGTACTATTTTTTCGGATCAGGTTCAGGTTCGATTTTTTGGATTCAGATTTTTTGCCCAAGCCCTAGATTCAACATATGATTTTAAAGAAATCTCAAAATTTGTTGAAACTCTTATTTGAATACACCCCTTTTTAGACGGCTCCGTGAACTAATTCATCCGATGGGCCAAGCCCATATAAACATTTGGGCCTATGATAAGCAATACGTAAGCAGCAAAACTCGCAGTCTCTCTCACCTTCTCAATTCATCTCTTCCCTTCCCTTCCGATTTAGGGTTTCCACAGTCGCCATGTATCGCACGGCAGCTTCACGAGCCAGGGCTCTCAAGGTTTGTTACCTTAGCCTTTGATCGTTTCACGATTGATGTTCTCTTGTAAGCGTCTGGAACCTTCGCGTAGTGAATAGATTCGTCCTGATTTCGCCTACGTTCTCGGAAAATCTTTAGATCTGGATTGAATTACCCGCGATGATGGGACTGTTATTACTGCTTAGGTTTACGAGTTTCTGAAGTCAATCTAACTAGAAATGGATTTGCGACTCATCGATTGAAGAATCATATTCTTGTTTTGTGATAGGGATCTCTTAGCCGGAGTTTGAGACCGGCGCGTTATGCAAGTTCAAGTGCTGTTGCTACTAGTTCTTCTTCTTCTTCTCCAGGTTTCTTTAGCTGGTTGACTGGTGGATCATCTTCTTCGCTTACTTCATTGGACATGCCACTACAGGGTGTGTCTCTTCCTCCACCACTTGCTGACCTTGTTGAGCCAAGCAAACTTAAGATCACTACTCTCCCAAATGGTCTCAAAATCGCCTCAGAGATGTCTCCCGTAAGTAAAGCTTATGTTTTTTTTTTTCTCTGCTGAGAATCTTTTAAAATGCGGTAAATGAACTGAACGAAGTTATTATTTTGGTGTCTTAGAATCCGACAGCGTCCATTGGTTTGTATGTTGATTGTGGCTCTATCTACGAAGCTCCTTATTTCCATGGAGCAACGCATTTGCTTGAGAGGATGGCCTTCAAGAGCACGAGAAACAGGAGCCATCTACGTCTCGTGAGGGAGATTGAGGCTATTGGAGGCAACACCTCGGCATCTGCGTCTCGGGAGCAGATGAGTTACACTATTGATGCTCTTAAGACCTATGTCCCTGAAATGGTTGAAGTTCTTATTGACAGTGTGAGGAACCCTGCTTTCTTGGATTGGGAAGTCAACGAAGAGGTGAATCCCTTTTTTCTCCTTTGTTGTTATTTTAGTAACTCTTGTGAAATTATTTATGTGACGTATTGTCTTGTGGTTATTTGGCAGCTACGTAAGATGAAGCTAGAGATAGCGGAACTTGCAAAGAACCCTATGGGGCTTCTCATGGAGGCCGTTCACTCTGCTGGTTATTCCGGTGCATTGGCGAATCCTCTGTACGCACCTGAGTCTGCTTTGGACAGATTGAATGGGGAACTCTTGGAGGAGTTTATGGCTGTAAGACCGCATCAGCTTTTGAGAATCTCTGTGATTACAGTCGTTTACTTTAATTAATGTCCTTATTTGCTTACTCATTTGATATGGGAATTTCAGGAGAATTTCACTGCTGCGCGTATGGTGCTGGCGGCAAGTGGAGTTGAACACGAGGAACTTTTAAAAGTTGTTGAGCCATTGACTTCTGACCTTCCTAATGTACCGCGCCAAGCGGAACCAAAATCTCAGTATACTGGTGGAGATTTCCGCCAACATACTGGTGGAGAGGTAATCATGACAGATTTGCTTTCATTGAAAAAGTGTGTTTGAGATGAAAGTGTATTTATGTCACAATACTACTTGAGCTTATTCTGTTCTGTCATCTTCAGGCTACGCACTTTGCTCTCGCCTTTGAGGTTCCTGGCTGGAATAACGAGAAAGAAGCAGTTATCGCCACTGTTCTCCAGGTTTCTAACTTGAATATTTAATGTTTGCTTGTGTTAAAAATATTTACTTGTTTTAATCAAATTCTATTCATTAGCATAGACTGAATATAATTTAATTCGAATTGCTATTAGATGCTTATGGGAGGAGGTGGCTCGTTCTCTGCTGGAGGCCCTGGAAAAGGAATGCACTCATGGCTATGTAAGTCAATTCTTGTGTTTATATCGCTTTCTGTTTTCACGTTTGTTGAACTAGTTCATTACAAGTTCTCAAGCGATCAGTAATAGTGATAAATATTCCTATGTCTGTTTACAGATCTCCGTATTCTTAACGAATACCAGCAAGTGCAGTCATGCACTGCTTTCAGTAGCATCTTTAACAACACCGGGTTGTTTGGAATCTATGGTTGCTCGGTTAGTTTCAGCAATCCTCATCTATGCTCTTCCTTATAAATCAACTATCCACTTAATCTCATTGATTATAGTTGTAATTTGTGTGGGTATTAATACCTTTAACTTAAGGAATATCGATTTTGTGGGGGTATTAGGCTTTGTCTAGTTTGTGTGACTTGACGACTTCTTTGCTTCATATGTGTTCTAGTACATATTGTGATACGATTTACATCCATGAGTGCAGAGTCCCGAGTTCGCTGCAAAAGCAATTGAATTAGCAGCTAAAGAAATGAAAGATGTTGCCGGAGGAAAAGGTTTGCAGTTTGTTTCTTCTGTTTTCTCCTATTATAATCTTAACAAGTCGAAGCTGTTGTTTACATCTGTTTATTTGTTTGGACAGTTAATCAGAAGCATCTTGATCGCGCCAAGGCGGCCACAAAATCTGCAGTTCTGATGAATTTGGAATCACAAGTATTCCCTCACTAAGATCAAACCATTTTGCTTGAAAAGCATGTTTGTTCGATTCGAACCGATTAGATTTTACTAACGAGTTAATGTATGTCCTATGCAGATGATTGCAGCAGAAGACATTGGCAGGCAGATTCTTACATACGGAGAGAGGTACACGCAAATGTCTTTTAGAAAAGAAAAAAATTAAAGACAGCTTAGTATTCTCCTTGCGCATCATAGCGTGTACACGCAAATGTCTTTTAGAAAAGAAAAAAATTAAAGACAGCTTAGTATTCTTCTTGCGCATCATAGTGTGTTTATAAATGAATAAATAAATAATTATTGCAGGAAACCAGTTGAGCAATTCCTGAAGACAGTTGATGGACTAACCTTGAAGGACATTACAGATTTCACCAGCAAGATTATCTCAAAGCCTTTGACAATGGGTTCCTTCGGAGATGGTAAACAAGTTTTCACTTTTTTCTTACTAGTTTTATGTGTTTTTAATGTCATCAAAAAATCAAGATTTTGTGTCATGAAATCGTGTCTGGTTCTTTCTTTTGGCAGTGTTGTCTGTTCCTAGCTACGACACCGTAAGCAGCAAGTTTTCTTGAAGCAGCAAACAAGTTGCGAGAAAATCTACAATACCTTGGGACATGTAAAATAAAGAAGGATCTTTGGGAAAAGAAGACTGGACCATTTATAAAATTTCTATTTTTTACGAAATGGATTTTGTTTCCATCGACAATTGAAATGGCTTGCATTTTTCCTGTCCGTCTCGCCAACTTTCAAGAATTATTTGTATTCCAATAAATATTTTTTCACAACTTCATGCAGTTATGCTACTTACTGTGTCATTTTTCACAATTTGTTTTACTTGTTTGAACATGAAACAGGTATCTTTTGGGCATGGTAGCTAGGTAAGCAATGGGGTCGCTCGTGGGTAATTTGACAAGGAGGAGCCAACGGTAAGGTAACGACGAAAATTTGTTTATGGAATGATGATCTGTAACTCTATTACTACATTTAATAGGGCACAACTGTAACCCTCATCTTTGAAGGAAGAATCAAATGCTGAAAAGAGACGACACTTTTCTTTCCTGTTCTTGTCTCGATTCTCAAGTTTATTGTTCGTTTTATCAAACTTGTAATATGTCATTTGAAAAATATCTAGTGGAAGGATCACACTTAGAAGCGTTTCAGTTTTTAATTCAGCTATATACAACATAGATGGATTGTTTGATAAACTTCAAGACATGATCTTGTAGAGAATTATGAGTAGACTAGACTCTCTCGTAAGCTACACAGCCTACACTGTTGTGGTCGATTAAGGAGAGATTAATCTTCACAATTGTGTAATAAGTGGACCGTAGCAATTATAGGCCCATTTATCCCAACTTAGGCCCATTTAAAATAAAAACGGTCATCTACATCGAGGCTTCTTACTCGAGAGAACTCGTTCCCTTCTCCGCCGCAAACATGAGGCTTCTTCACCGCCGTTTCTTTATCTTCACCGATGGAATTTTCGGAGCCAACAGGCGAGGATACGCCACCAATTATGTTGCCAAGGTCACTTCATCATCTCCCTCCGGGCGATCTCTCTCCGCCGAAGTTTCCCTTCCTAATCCCCTCCCCTCCGACATACGCGGCTACCCTCTCCCTCGCCGTCACCTCATCTGCCGAGCAACCAATCTCCTTCTCCGCCACGAAACCTCTTCCGATCCCTTCTCCGAGCTCTCCGATTACCTCTCTTCCCTCTCACTCTCCCTAACTCCCGACGAAGCTTCAGAGATTCTCAAATCCCTAAACTGCCCTCGCCTGGCCGTCGATTTCTTCCACTTCGTCCCCTCCGTGTGCCCTAGCTCTCACCACGACCCGTTCCTCTACAACCGCATCATCTTGATCCTCTCCAAGTCTAACCTCCCCGACAGATTCGATCGCGTCCGTTCGATTCTCGATCTGATGGTGAAGTCTAACGTACGTGGCAACATCTCCACCGTTAATATCTTAATAGGTTTCTTCGGGAACGCGGAAGATTTAGAAATGTGCTTAGGGCTGGTGAAGAAATGGGAGTTAAAGATGAACTCTTTCACATACAAGTGTCTCCTTCAAGCTTACTTAAGGTCTCGTGATTCTTCGAAAGCATTCGATGTGTACTGCGAGATTAGAAGAGGAGGGCATAAGCTCGACGTCTTCGCTTACAATATGTTGCTTGATGCTTTAGCTAAAGATGAAAAGGTACTTACTTCTAAATTTCCTTCACACAAACTAAAACTTGAGTTTCATGTATAAAGGATGAAAATGTACATTCTTTTGTCAGATTGATCAGGCATGCCAAGTTTTCGAAGACATGATGAGAAAGCATTGTAGAGGAGATGAGTATTCCTACACGATTATGATCAGGACAATGGGAAGAATTGGGAAGTACAATAAAGCTGTTGATCTATTCAATGAGATGATAACTGAAGGGCTTACTCTCAACGTGGTTGGTTACAATACTCTTATGCAAGTTCTCGCAAAAGGAAAGATGGTTGATAAGGCTATTCAGGTTTTCTCCAAGATGGTTGAAACGGGTTGTCGTCCCAACGAGTATACGTACAGTCTGGTTTTGAATCTTTTAGTAGCTGTAGGTCAGCTTGTGAAGTTAGATGGGATTGTGGAGATGTCCAAGAGGTATATGACTCAGGGGATATATTCTTATTTGGTTAGAACGCTGAGTAAACTAGGGCATGTGAGTGAGGCTCACCGGCTGTTTTGTGATATGTGGAGCTTCCCTGTGAAAGGACAGAGGGATAGTTACATGTCGATGCTTGAGAGTTTATGCGGTGCGGGTAAAACAGTTGAAGCTATAGAGATGTTGAGCAAGATCCATGAGAAAGGTGTGGTTACGGATACCATGATGTACAACACCGTGTTCTCTGCGCTTGGGAAGCAAAAGCAAGTATCTCATATTCATGATCTCTTCGAGAAAATGAAAAAAGATGGTCCGTGTCCAGACATATTCACGTATAATATACTCATCTCTAGTTTTGGTCGTGTGGGAGAAGTTGATGAAGCTATCAAAATCTTCGAGGAGCTTGAGAGTAGTGACTGTAAACCGGACATTGTTTCGTACAACTCTTTGATTAATTGCTTGGGGAAGAACGGTGATGTTGATGAAGCTCACCTGAGGTTCAAGGAGATGCAGGAGAGAGGATTAAACCCTGATGTGGTCACATACAGCACTCTGATGGAATGCTTTGGGAAGACGGAGAGAGTCGAAATGGCGTATAGATTGTTCGAAGAGATGCTTGTTAAAGGGTGTCAACCGAACATTGTGACGTACAACATATTACTTGATTGTCTAGAGAAGAGTGGAAGAACCGCTGAAGCAGTTGATATGTACACGAGGATGAAACAGCAAGGACTCACACCTGATTCCATTACTTACAGTGTTCTTGAACGGTTGCAGTCTGGCTCTCATGGAAAGTCACGGATTCGTAGGAAGAATCCGATAACAGGTTGGGTGGTCAGTCCTCTGTAGCCACGTGAAGTAGTGAAACAAGGTTTTGAGAAAGATACTTGGCTGGAGAATGAAAACTCCAGATTTTATTGAGGCTTTTTCAGTGAACTCTGTACAAACACCGTCTTCTCCGTAGTGTGATGATCAGGTTAGAGTACCTGAAGCTCAAAGATTTTGATTTATGATAGATTAGATGATACATTTATGTTTGAAGGGTTTGCTTATTGCATCACATAGTTCTTTAATGCATTGGTTCCTCACTGTTTGCTCCTTGTTGAATTAGTAGAGCTGGAAGTTTAGAATAAGATTATGTACCTAGATTGATCAACAATGTTTTACAGTCTTATAGAGAGATTATAGTATCCAAAACCTCGACTACAAATTCTGTATTATCAAATTTTATTTTATCCATTTGCAGTTTTGTATTGTTTTCTTTTAATCTTCAAGATTTTCGCAAAAGGGTACAATAAAAACATAACTTTGTGATTTAACTATAGAAAATTATAACCCTAAATTTGCATCAGGCAACACTGAAAATTCATTGCTAAATTCTTGAAGAGAAAAAAAAAAGGTTTTACAGAATCATGTAGCTAGAACAAGAATAGCGATGTTGCTGCTGTTGCGGCAAACTCTCGCCGCTACCGCGATACTTGGAGGCTATATCCGGTTCCTCTCAGAAAGCCGATGAGGTGCGCTATGCGAACGTTGCTTCGCCTTAAACGACTGTGTATTCTCCATGTAGCCAGGACCAGGAGTGTTCATTCCATAGCCAGACTGAGCATTTCCACAAACCCTTTTACTAGGACACTGCATTACATAGGCCCTGTTCGTTTGGAGGTTGCTAGCGTCACTTCAGCGTCTAAACGGTGTTCGTTTACCGGTCGCGGGCTCAGCGACTGATCGTAGCGACCGGACGCTAGCGACCCGCGATTAAAAATTTTGATCGCCGATAAATTCAGCGTTTGCTACCAAAAACCTGCGATCAAAAAAAAAAATCAAAATACAAAATACAAAAACACCCTCAATCTATCTTCAAAATTACAAAACAATACCCTTAACCTAAAACTTTCTCACGCCTCAGCTCTCTCTCTCTCTTCGCCATCTCTCATGCCTCTCTTCTCTCATGCCTCAGCTCTCTCTCTCTCTATCTCTCCCTCTTCAGCATCTCTCACGCCTCTCTTCACCATCTCTCACGCCTCAGCTCTCTCTCTCTCCCTTCACCATCTCTCACGCCTCTCTTCACCATCTCTTCACGATCTCTCTCACACGTCTCTCACCATCTCTCACGCCTCAGCTCTCTCAAAGGTCAGTTCTCTCTCTCTCTCTCTCCCTCTCTCTCTCTCCCTCTCCCTCTCTCTCTCCCTCCCTCTCTCTCTCTCTCTGCGTTTTGTGTTAGGATAATGGAACCTTTAGATTAATTAAGTTGGATGTTGGGTTTTTTGATTCTTGATATGGGTTGCTTTTAGATTTAAGATTCCTCTCTCTCTCTCTCTCTCTGCGTTTTGTGTTAGGATAATGGAACCTTTAGATTAATTAAGTTGGATGTTGGGTTTTTTGATTCTTGATATGGGTTGCTTTTAGATTTAAGATTTTGATTATCAAATCTCTGTTTTGTAATACATGGGTACCAGACCTTGCAACTCTGTACGTTCCTTTGATCTCTATCTCAGAAACCAATACATGTGTGTTATTGGCATTTGTGAAGGAATCTAAATATCTGAACTTACATTCGTAGATGTGGGGTTATATAATAGTTTATTATTATTATGTAGAATCAGTGACATTAAATGTATCCTTGTGGGGATTATATGTTTAGAGTTTGTGTTTCACTTAGTTCTGCAGATTGCTTTAACTTGGGTTTGTCGGATTACAGCCTGCTTGTGTGAGCTAGAACCTGTTGTTTCTTAAAATTTCGTTTATACATTGGTTATTACCATTTATTGCTTCCTTCGCATTGCCATCAATATATACATGTGCCTTTCTTTTTTTATTGTTGTTGTAGGTGTGTGTTCTACTTGGTTCTCCGAGCTCTTGATACTATCTTTTCAGATTTGGACATAAATCACAACTAGACAGAAAGAATGGCTAATGATGTAAGATTCTAATACAGCTCTTGTTTCTTAGATGTTTCTGTTTTTTTTTTTGCGACTTAGATTGCAGTAATTGTTAAGCCAATGAATGTTTGCAGATGGTTAGGTGGTACATGGATGATGATGATGATGAGGACGATGTGCTTAAGCCAGAGAGATTACTTCAAAGAACAGATCGAGGTGCTGGATGGCATCATGTTCAGCAGTTTATGCACGGGTCAGATGATGATCGATACTGGCCATTTTTTAAAGATTGTATTGGAGCATTGGATGGAACTCATATCTCAGTTCGCCCACCGAAGCGAAATGCCGAAGCATACAGGGGTAGAAAACAGGAGCCGACCATGAATGTCCTTGCTATATGTAACTTTGATATGAAGTTCATATATGCTTTTGTGGGTGTCCCGGGTAGAGCACATGACACAAAGGTATTGACTTATTGTGCGAGGAATGAGCCCTTTTTTCCACATCCTCCAAATGGAAAGTATTATTTGGTTGATGCTGGATATCCCACAAGAACAGGGTATCTTGGTCCGTATCGTAGAGTTCGGTATCATCTCGATCAGTTCAACAGAGGAGGACCGCCAACGAACACTCGAGAGGTGTTCAACCGGAGACATTCAAGCATGCGATCTGTGATTGAGCGGACATTTGGAGTGTGGAAAGCAAAATGGAGAATTCTTGACCGTAGGCATCCAAAGTATGGTTTGATCAAATGGATAAAGCTAGTAACATCAACGATGACTCTACACAACTTCATACGTGATTCACATCGAGAAGATAATGATTTTGTGCGTTGGCAAAGAAGAGAAGAATATCATACACATGGTGATGATGATGATGATGAAAATGAAGATGAAGAAGAAAAAGAAGAAGATGGTGATGGTCATGGTGGACATATTCCATATGAGCCGACTGGTGATAGAGCCATGGAAGGTTTACGTGATCATATTGGTAATGAGTTGAGTAGAGGATATCGATTACCTTACTAGATTATTTGATTTGAGTTTATACTGATTTTTATTATTAGTTACTCGTATGACCACTTTCCCTATTGTTTAAATAGAAATCTTTGTAACAATTGTGAGAGAATTTCTGATTTAGACCAGGGATTTTCTTAATAAGGAAACTCTTATAATAAGCTATAGTTTTCTTCTTCTAGGGGAATGATAAAGTTGATGTGTGAATGGCTCGTGGGGTGTTCTTCCCATCATTACACTTTCGGATTATTTAAAAAGGAATAAGTCTTGGTATTCGAATTCTAAATATAATGAACAAAAGTGAACTTGTACAGAGAAAAATATAAGAAACTGAAACAATTAGACATCTTGCCTTCTTTCCTCCATAGTGTGATTTATTACACTTTACAGTTTTAATGATTTAGCCACATTTTTTACGAAACCTAAATACACAAGAGCAAATGTATGTCAAAAATAAATATTTGGTCGCCAGCGATACCGAAACGAATAACATAGCGACAACCGCTGCGATCAATCTCGCGACATGGAAACGAACAACTCAGCGACAACCGCTGCGATCAACCTCGCGACCTTCAAACGAACAACTATCAGCGACATTATGTCGCAGTCGCTGGTCGCTGACTCTGGTCGCTGACGCTGGCGACCACGAAACGAACAGAGCCATAGTAGCGATTATTATTAGCCGCGTGATGGTGAGATGAAGAGGTTAGTCTCGGTGTCGTCGCAAACTTCGATGAAGATGATAATCTTGGCGTGCTTTGCGCAGTCCCAAACTTCCACTTCTCCTTTGGTAAGTTCAGCTCCAAATCACTCCCTCGGTAAACAAAACCGTCTTCATATTCAGACATTGGGACAAGATTGTGCATTTGCCTAGGTTTACGTCTCCTCTTAAACATGTCATGGACCTGCACAATCTTTTGATGTCTCTCTTCACGCGCCACTTCATCGAACTTATCCTATCAATTATCAGAATCAGACAACACACTTTTAAAGTCTTGGTTTTGGCTTAAAGAACAAGAAGGCAATAGAAGCGGTATGTTGGTTGGTTCTTTACAAAGGAGTGTCGTGGTTGAAACATGTTGCTGTACTCTTTCTTGTGGCAGCTATTGCGTTTAGACCGCTGAACATGTTGCTGTACTCTTTCTTGTGGCAGCTATTGCGTTTAGAACGCACAGCGGTTTGGACTCTAATCAAAGCTTGTATGCTATGCAGCATCGCAGCGGCGCGTTTCCTTACCAAGTATCCTCTCACTAGAGCTTGCAGCTTCACTATACCTTTCAAAGCTCGTAATGCTTTCCTCGCCTTACCATTAAAACAAAATTTCAAATAAAACAATTATTTCTAATCAAAGATTCTAACGTTAATAAATCTTTGGAAATAAACGTTTTCAAGATTTGGAAATTTACCAAAGAGCCCCAAAGACCTTTTGGATTTTCACAGCGGCCCAACGTTCCTCCCACGTGATGATATCTCCCGCTCTTCCTTCACCGGTCAGTCTAGCCATTTCCGCAGCTGCTTTATCCACAGAAACCCCTGCTTCTGCGGCTGTAGCTGCTGCGGTTGCTACAGCAATCGCGTTCTTGTTTTGTTCCTTCTCTTTATCGGAACCATCGTCGGAAATGAGTCTCTTCTTTGTGCCAAACAATCCTTTAGAGCATCCCCATTAGTGAACTCCCTCTTGGGGTTCATAGGAATTTTTTAATATGTTTCTGGTGGGGCCATGAATAGTGATGAACCTGTATCTATTTTGCTCTTCCATTGGTGAACCTGAAGATGAGGTTCTTAGGAATTTAAAAAAATATTTTTAATATTTTTTAAAAAATTTTATTCAATACAATGAGAATTCATGAACATACAAATATTATTCATCTAGATTACCAAACTTTTGCCATATATTTTCAGCTAAATCAGCTTTCAAATGATCATGTATCTGTTGATCCCGAATTTGATTGCGAATGGGAAGCATATTACTGATATAGGATGGGGTGTCCGTAGAGTACGACAAATCAACCTGGGAACTTCTGCTTGACTCTCCTGCCACGAAGTCAGATGTATCAAACATAGTGTATCCGTGTCGTTCGTTCTCTACTATCATATTGTCCAGTATGACAGAAGTTCTCATAATCCTTCCTATCTTTTCCTTATCCCATAGTCGAGCTGGGTTTTTAACTATTGCAACCTCGATTGCAATACTCCAAAAGCATGTTCGACATCTTTTCTGACGGATTCTTGACGTTCAGCAAATAGCTCTGCTTTATGACCTTGAGGAAGTGGGATGGATTGGATAAATGTTGACCATTTCGGATAGATTCCGTCGGTAAGGTAGTACGAGATACGATAATTGTGGCCGTTGACCTTGAATTTAACTTTAGGAGCTCGACCTTGTAAAATGTCATCAAAAACTGGTGACCGATCAAGAACATTAATATCGTTGAGGGTACTTGGTAATCCGAAAAATGCGTGCCATATCCAAAGATCATGTGATGTCACAGCCTCTAAGACAATTGTCGGCTTTGCTGAACCACGCGTGTACTGCCCTCTCCAAGCCGTTGGGCAGTTTTTCCACTCCCAATGCATACAGTCGATGCTGCCTATCATCCCTGGAAACCCGCGTACCTCTCCAACATCGAGTAATCGTTGAAGATCTTCCGGTGTAGGTCTCCTTAGATACTCATCTCCAAACAATTCTATTATCCCATTAGTGAAATTTTCCAAACATAAAAGTGCAGTACTCTCACCAAGTCGGAGATACTCGTCATACGTATCTCCCGATTGACCATATGCCAGCATACGTATAGCTGTTGTACACTTTTGAAGTGCAGATAGCCCGTACCTTCCGTGAGCATTTCTTCGTTGCTTAAAGTATGGAACATCATTACTTAGGCGATCGACAATGCGAAGGAACAACAGCTTATTCATTCGAAAACGCCGCCTAAACATTTGCGGTGGGTATGTAGGATTTCCCCCGAAATAGTCGTTCCAAAGTATATTGTGACCTTGTTCCCGATCTCTTTCGATATAAGTTCGTCTCCTCGGCTTGTTGGCTTGAACATCAACTATTGTGTCGAAGGTGGAATCAATTTCCTGGTCGAACATTTCGTCAAAAGCTTCGTTTAACATTTCATCTACGCCACTAGACGATGAGGAAGACATCGTTTTTTTTTTTGGAAATTTTGTTAAGTGGTTTTGAAATAAAGGCAGAGGTTTGGAAATTTGGTTAACTGGTTTGGAAAAAGTTTTAAAAGAAGAAGTTGACTGGTTTTGAAGTTGGAAATAAAGGTAGAGATAGACAATTTTAAAAAGAAGTTGAGAGGCAATTTGTTTTAGTGGTCTGAAGAAGTAGAGAGACACTTTTAAGAAGTTGAGTTTGTTTTTCATTTGAGAAATAAAGAGAGACATAGTTTATATAGATAGAGTGCATCAGTACAAGTTTTAAAAAAAGAAGAAGTCGACATAATTTTACATAACCCGTGATTGAAAATATAAGTGTAGATACAAAATTCTACACTTTCCCGTGAAACAAACAGACAAAAACAGAGAGAAAGAAGTTGCCATGAACCCGTGACCTGCAGTACAACCCGTGACCTGGAAATCCAAAACAGAAGAGCGCAGTATACCCGTGACATGCAACACAAAACAAGGAAGAAAACAATTTATATCAGAATCGTGAATAGCAAACTAAACAGAACACAAGCAAATAAACTAAACAAGCAACTAAACATGATCGTAAAGGTAGCAAGCAACTGACCAAATTCTCTACAAAATTGTCTACTGAACAAGCAAATAAACAGATAAAGCATAACAGATAAAGCAAACAATTTGTCTACCAAACTGACCAGATCATAGCATTTCAGAAACGAGTTTGTTCTTCAGAGACACTTCTATATCAGAGAGTGTATCTTTTCGGGCAAGGAGACGATCAAGAAGTTTCTGTTTGCCTATGTTTTCTTTCACAACAAGCATGCTGTGTAGTTGATCAAAAGCTGCTTCTTTCCCATGCTTCTTGCGTTTGGCTGCTTTGCAAGCCTTAACACCAGGAGGCCTAACCTCTTCCTCGTCAGGCACCATCCCCGCAGCTTCCTTCCTTTTGTCCTTTACACCATCTCTGGACAGACAGTTTGATCTCCATTTCTGATCAAACCTAAGTTCCCTCCACGCATGTTCAAGGCTGAACTTGGCCTGGTAGTCATTTAAGAAGATGTCATGGGCAGCCTTCATGACATCATTCTCATTTTGGCCACTAGCTTGCTCCTTCAAAGCGGCCTCATAGCTTCCCACAAACTTGCACACCTGCTCATTCAGTCTTCCCCACCTCTGCTT
>NC_027753.1:10161666-10162375 GCF_000695525.1 Brassica oleracea var. oleracea
GGGATCCTTGCTGGTGTTCAAACTGATGAGCACAATGTCTTCTTTTGGTGTCCACTTTCTCCTTTCCACTGGTTTAGGATCTTCAGAGCTCTGGCTACTAAACCTAGGAACCTCAGAAGACTCTACGTCTATTGGTTGACAACTCTGGGAAGTTAATAGGTTAACAAACCCGGGAGAGTTTAGGGAAAAATGATCCATTTTGGTTTTGGTTGGTGTTTTTAAGTTGGTTTGTGTTTTCAGAAGTGGATTTCCTATGTTTTAAACTAGTTTTTGCGTTGATAGGAGAGAAAAATTAAACATACTCTAACTACCAAACATTCATTATACTTAGTACGATTATACTTAATTAAGTTCACAGAAAGCATTCATTACACACCAAATCAGTTGAAAAACGCGAACATTCATCACAGCAACCAACCAACACGGAATTAATGAAAGTTTTTAACGGAAATTAAGTTCTAGTTCAGTCTAAGTTAGAACTAGTTCTACTTCAGTTTAGTTTCGTCTAGCTTTTAAAATTTTTTAGCTCTAGTTCTACTTCAGTTTAGATTCGTCTAGCTTTTAAAAATTTTTAGTTCTAGTTCTAGTTCAGTTTAGTTTCGTCTAGCTTTTTAAAAATTTAAGTTCTAGTTCAGTCACAGCTAGGCATGTCCAATATGGTAAAACCGAACCGTACCAAACCGAACCGAACCGAAATAGACAATATGGT
>NC_027753.1:10162402-10175402 GCF_000695525.1 Brassica oleracea var. oleracea
GTAGGATTTGGATATGGTTTGGTTTATAACCGATTAAACCGAATAAACCGAACAAAACCGATCAAAAGTAGAAACATGTAATTATGTACATATTTTATAACATCACATGAAAATCTATTTGTTATATAAGTTATTCTTTTGTTAATATTTATTACCATATTTTTAATAGTAATAAAGAATCCTAATTTGAAAAACACTTAAAATATAATTGAAAAAATTCATCGCAACTGAAGCTTCTTATTTTCTTAATCTTCTTCTTTTAATCATTTCGCTTTCCTTTAGCATTGATTAAATTAGCATTGATTAAATTGAAGCGAACGTTATAAATTTGATGGATAATAACTAGAAAAAATTCTTCACAACTTTTTTTTTATTTATAATCGAACAGAGTTTCACTCGAAGAAGCATGATTTTGATGAACACTCAATATGGAAGAGTGGAAAAACTTTTCTTTCATACTTCTCTTTTGTTTTTTATTTTTATTTTCAAAGTTTAGAGCTTTGATTTTAATTCTAGATTTGATTATTTCATCTAAAGTTATAAGCGTTTTTATTTTTTTTGTTCTTTTATTTGAAAATATAATATATTTTTAATAAATGACTAGACGACAATATGACTCTAAAATTTATATAATATGATCCCGAAATAAATAATTATGTTTTGGTATAAAACCGAATAAACCAAAAACCGACGGTATATAAACCGAACCGAACCGAAGTAAATATGGATTTAGAATGGTAGTTATATTTTACTAACCGAAAAACCGAAAAACCGAAAAAACCAAACCGAAACCGACCCGATATCCGGATTGAACACCCCTAGTCACAGAAACCACCCAACAAATAACAACCAAATTTAAGTTCTAGTTAAGTTCTAGTTCTTACCTTTGGTTTTCATTCAAAGCAGACCTTCTCCAAGTCAGCGACCTGCACAGTGAGGTTATCAACCTGCCCACTGAGGATTGTGACATGTTACTAGACATGAAAACATCAATGAAACTGTTAGTGAATTAATAAGCAAATGGACACAGCAATGAAACTATACAAAATATGTTAATATTCAAATATGAGACAGTGAAAAGTAGACTTCACTAACCTCCAGTGTCTCAATCTGTTTATTGAGATTCGACACCCCCGTGATCACCTGCTCAGCCTCCTCCACCCGCTTAGTCAGACGTTTGATCACCTGTTCAGCCTTTTCCACCCGCTTAGTGAGGCGTTTGATTTCCTCCTGGACACCTATCACCCAAAGCTGACGATAATGTAACCCATCAGCCTTGTTTACAACATAAACACAAATAAGAATCGCGTCTGTGCAACATAATTTATACACTTTTGGCAATTGAGACTTATACCTCGTAGTTTTTGCAGGTAAAGAAACGCTTCCCAGGAAGAGTGTCGTACTCCTCGTTCTCCCGAACCTCGTCAATCATTCTCCCACCGCACGCATACCTTTTCGGAATCCCGTATTCTGAATCGGCCACGTATCTTAGCATGTTGATGTACTCCTTTTGCCTCACTGCTCTGCCCATCTCGATATGATAGAACCTAAAACAACTTTATTTCTTGTAACCTGTGATGTGACGATTTAGAAATATTTTTTAAGAATGAGAGAACTTCGCGAACACCCAAAACGAACGTTTTGTATGGAAAGAAGAAAACAAAATTTCATCGTATTGATTTGAAAATATATACTCTTAAAGCTTTTATTTTAATCTTGTTGGAATTCCAGCATGTCTCTGATGATAGTTATTTCCTCACAAGTATACAAAGCATCCCACTATAGAATATTGACATGAACCTAAAAGAAGAGTATTACTATGGATAAGATCTTTACATTAAAAAAAAGGTTAGAAGCTGTAAAATAATACTTTTTCTTACTCATGTAAACCTATAATTTGTAATATACTTACATAAATTATAAAGTATAAATTCAAATTTATAAAAAATTTAGGAGACAATATTTATGCCCATTTTTCACAGCCTGTAGAATTTGAGTAGTGAATAATGTTCGA
This sequence comes from Brassica oleracea var. oleracea, assembly GCF_000695525.1. Classification (NCBI taxonomy): domain Eukaryota; kingdom Viridiplantae; phylum Streptophyta; class Magnoliopsida; order Brassicales; family Brassicaceae; genus Brassica; species Brassica oleracea. The sequence goes on from NC_027753.1 coordinate 10,164,417, forward strand.
ACAAGAAACGGTACTGAACGAGAGAATGTTCGATTTTATATGTGGGTTTAGCAAAGACGTCTTATTGATGGTCGGAAAGGCGTTTCGTCGGTTACAAGGAAAGGGAATGCGTAAAGGAAAAGCGACCGGAGCTCGAGGAGCTTTGCCGGAAATATACAGTACGGCGAGATAACGAAGGTAAAACCCTAATCTAGCCGCCCAGTATGTATGAGTATTTTCGGATCCCTTCTACGTTGCATCCCCTCCTCTCTTTTATAGTCGACTTGGTGTTTTCCTGTGACCTAGCTTGCGTCGTCTTCATGGGCTTTTAACTCGCTGGGCCGAAAAACCTACGTTGCTTCGCGGAGCCATTTAGTCAGACTCATTTAGTCGAAATGCAACTGACCGAAAGTTCCCTCACGCCGCGCCGAGAGACCGGCACTCCAAGCCGCTGCGTCGAACCGTCGTTACGCCTTGTTTGGGCCGGGCCGTCCGTTCTCCAGACCTTGAGGGATGGTCGAATCCATCCTCTACAGTAAGTCCCCCCAGTTCATCGGTGAGTGACGTTCTGTCGATCTCGATGAATATGGAGAGTTAATGGTTTGGAAGAACAAACAGATCATCGCGAGAGCACATTGCTTGGTCGACACATCCCAAGACATCGTCACATACTTCTCATTTTATCAGGCGGTTTAATCGAATCTTGGTCAAACCGGTTTTGTTTGGTTAGATCCTATTTTCATTTCGACCGTTGATTTGATCTGGGTTCGCGCCGGTTATCGCGAGAAGTCGAAACGACGCGTCGATTTCTTCGGGGGCTGGATACTTTTTCTAGGCCCACGTAGGCCCATGTAGATTTAATGATGACGCCTCGGGGAGATGCCCCGCTTCCCCTCTATAAATACTTGTCCACTTTTCGTTCTCTCCATTTTTCTCCGCGTTATCCAGGTACTTTCTCTCTCTTCCTGTCTGCTTCTATCTCTAGATTGTTGTTGTTGTAGCATAGATAGCGATATGTCATCTGGTGGGAGGTTATCTCGTAAACAGAAGGGGAAGGAGGTCGCGACTGCATCTAGTCCCGCGAGGGACGCGAGCGGGGTTGCACTCGAAGAATTCGAACAGGTCCATCACGAAGCGATGATGGAAACTCAGAATTTAGATCTGTCTCAAAGGATTTTGGTCTCCGAGTCAGCGCGCTCATATTGACAAGAAGTAGGAGGAAATCCAGCTGAGCCACAGGCCTGCGAAAGAGACGGTTCGGGTGGTGCGAGGGACGGTTCCCTCGTTAACTACGTGCCGACGTGCTATTACCCTGGAGAAAATTTTGAGGAACTCCCGGCAGTAGCTCCCGAGTTCTTGCTCTCCCCGGACGTGAGTGGCCAAGCCTGGGAGAACGTTATCGAGACGCAATCGACCCCTGATAGCGCGAAGAAGCATTTGAGGGAACGGTGCGGATTGGGGTGACCTTTCTGATTCCTTCGAAAAGACAGAGGCCTTGGTCGCCACCGGTTGGGTTCCAGTGCGTCTACGAATCTTATTTTCAAGATGATACGAAGCTCTTGTTTCCGATCCCTCGATTAGTTACATCGTACATGAGGCGTCGAGGTGCGGCGCTAAGCCAGTTTCTGAATGGCTCATGGCGTATCGCGGTTGCCTTGATGATTATGGATGCAGAGATCGATGTCTCTATGAGTGTTCGCGTCTTCGAGGAGTTGACATCCATCAGCTCGCTGGATGACGGCCTCTTGTCGATAAAGATGCGACCAAGATATAACTTGGTAGGGGGACATCCTAATAAGACGTTCGATTGGCAGAGGTCTTATTTCTACGTTAAGTGCGACGACTCTGGCTTCGAGAATCCTCCGGATGAAGACTACCGTGTGTTGTGGAACACTCTGCTTGGTAGAATACCCTCATTAACTCGCGTCATTTCTTCGTATACTAACTGTCTTTTATTCTCATTGTCTTTTTTTCTTTGCAGCCGATCACCCGACTTCTCGTGAGTATCCAAAAGAATTCCTTTCGAGCGCTCGTGCCGTTGCGAGACTCGCTCAAGAACATTGGGGGAATATTTCTTGGGAGAGGGTTCACCGTTCCGCAAACCTTTGCTTCTGCTTTTGTAAATGAGCTCTCTTCTTCTTTTTTTTATATGTCCTTCGCAGAGGACTGGAATTCGAGTTACCTTCCCTCGGCTAACAAGACTAAAAGGCGGATTTCGCTGTTCACCAAGGAAGAGCAGAAGAAGATAAACGAAGCGAGGAAAATGAGGGGCCTTCCTGATCTGAGCGCCATGATGGCGGCACAGCTTGGTCTGCCGAGTGCTGAGCTGTTGATACCTTCTAGCGAGATGGCGGCTACTGATGCGACCGACGCGTCTCTCCAGCGTCGCGACTCCTCACCCGGCGCTGCCACCGCTACCTCGAAGAAGAAGAGCAAGAAGAGGTCTCACGCCGATCCGTCCATTGTTGATGATCCCGAGACTCGATCAGAGGGAAATGATCGTTCTGAGTCCGTCGAGCCGTCCATGAAGAAGAGAAAGAAGAAGAAACAGCGATCCCTGGAGAAGAACGCTGCAAACCGCAGTACCCAAGTTGCCCATTCCTCTGCTCAAGCTGGCTCGATTGCCGGGCCGCCTCTTAATTTGGCCCTGATAGATGAGCCCCGGAACGACCAGACGCCAGGTTCCTTCGGCTGCTGCTCCGCCGAACCCTGGGGAGTCGGCTCCTGGTTCGTCGACTGGTGGTGCTCCGATCGTTAGGAAAACTCTGAGGGTTGAGTTCCCCGACCGTGTCTCATTTGAATACGATGGGCCGACTCCCCTCATCTATGCTCCGAACAGATGCACAGAACTGGTCAGTCGGATCAAATGCGGCCCGAAGTCTCTTCCGCCGGTTGCTGACTTGATCTTCCAGGATGAGTACGTCGATGCTGCTCGTACCAAGTTGCTGGTAAGAGTTTCCCCTTGACTCCTTCATCTTCTCCACTTGTGTCATATTTATTTTATTTGCTTAAGTGCTTTGGCTTCCGTGTTTTGCAGTGTGACGGGGTTTCGAACTTCGTTGTCGAGAAATACGACACTGCACTGAAGGAAGCGCTTGCAGAGTCGGATAAGTTGAAGAAGACGATGGCGGCTAAGAGCAGACTCCTTCGCCGAAAGAGGGCGGAATGGCAAGCAGAGAAAAGAGATCGAGCGGTCGCTCGGAGAAAGCCTCAGAAGAAGCGAGCTGAAGCAGCTGAGGAGGAGCTTTCCATTGCTCGCTCTACTATCGAAGCTCTGGAGCTACGAAAAGCCGATCTTATGGAGGAGATGGGTGTCAAGGCCGTGGAGCATAAGAAAGAATTAGACCGACTCAGGGACTCACGCGTCTACGAGGTTACGAAGGAAAGGGTGAAGGTCGAAACCGAGATGATCGCGAAGTCCAACAAGCACTTTGGGAATCTCGCGACTGGTGGGCTTGCTACGCGCCTTTCGACACAGCGCGGCTGCTGCAGAGTCAGGCATTTGGAACAAAGAAATGCCTTGAGGCTTTGAAAGCTAGTGGCCGCGACATCCCTCAAGAGACCATTGACATGTTTGCTGCCTAGGAGGAGCAGTTCGAGAGGGAAGTCACGAAACTAAAACCCGGCGAGATTCCTGAGGGCGACTTGGCTCTGTATCCACTTAGGCTCGACTCGCAGTTTGTCGACATGCGAGCCTTCGCAGGCTTCGACCCGCCCGGATCCAATGCACATTTGATCGATCCGAGGACCGTCGTTGCCCTTCAGAATCCTACTACTCATTCTGAGGCTTCGATTACTCCTTCTCGTTCCTCGGGTCATGAGGCCTCAGGAGGTATTGTGCTGGCTCCGTCGCTCAAACTGACGGCGAGGGGACAACTTTGGCGCTGGGTCAGGCTGGGACCGCTGTCTTTGAGATCTTTGATTCCTCAGCTACTGGCCAAGAGGGCAGACAGGATGAGGAATCGAGCAGGGGTGAGGGCGATGAGGAGATTGACAAGGGTCAAAGCGGAGAGGCAGATGCTTCCCAGGCCAACCCTCCTGATGGTCCGTTTGGGGTTCATGAGATGACTCCTCTCGTTGAAGACGATGGCGCAGATCATTCGACGAATGTGGACCCTCCAGGGCCGTCTGTCGGCGATGACGGCGCAGCGCAAGAGCTCACCAAAGATGCTAAGGAGTGATGTTTTTTTCCTTCTCAAACTTTAAACTCTATCTTCCATTTTGTATTTTGACTTGGCCCAGAGTGGCCTTTTGTTTGCTTGAGACTCTACCTGCCTTTTCTCAACCAATCGTAGAATTGCCGTTTGAGTCTTCGAAGGATCATAAGAAAGTATAGGCTTTGAATTGAGTTTAAAGGACTTGGTAGATATTGACAGATTGCAGTTATGTAGAGCGCTGATTTGCGCTGTATCGAGACAATGGCATCATCGTCGTTGTCTCGTATAGATCGCGATTTTAATGGACTTGCGACCGTATGTCGCCTAGTCGTTAGTCGTTAAGTTCTTTTGCTCGTTAGTACCGTTATCCACACGTCGACTAGATACGGGTCTGAGGCGGGTTACTTAAGACCAAGAGAAATTTTTAAATGACGACGGTTCCTAATCTGATCTCAAAGTAATTCCTAAGCATTCGGTCGGCCAAACCTTACTTAGTAAATTATGAAATGGATAGGAGTTATCATTTTGGACATATCGGCTAATGCCGTGATATGACCAGGTTCCCGCGAGTACGTGTCTGATCAGGACATACTCGATAGTGGGGTGCGAGTGCCGGTACGTTCGTTCGAGAGGCCGGGGCGAGCTCTTGTAGGCATCGCATGGATAGTGCGACTTCTCGAGGGAGAAGTTCGTTTTTTATTTTGTTACAGCTGGACACGTTAAGGCTGCCTACGTACCCCCTTTCTGGGGAATCAAGCCATTCGTAGTTCTTTGGTTTTCGAGTAAAAGTGGCTGTGAAAGCGCATTTACTCGGTTTTTTTTAGCTGGTGAATGTGACCGTGAGTCAATCACTCGCTTTTGGTGCCTTGTCTAGTTGTGGAAACGTCGGAGGTGTTTCGAGTTCCAAGCTCGTTGCACTGGTTCGCCGGTTGAGGTTTCGAAATGGTTTCTGACTATCTCGCTGATCTTGTAAGGTCCCTCCCAATTGGCTCCGAGTTTGCCAGCTTTCCATTCCTTGGTATTCTCAAACACCTTCCGCAGAACGAGGTTACCTAGTTCGAGAGGCCGAGATTTAACCTTCTTGTTATTGTAGCTCTCGATCTGATTCTGATAGTTCTGAATGCGAAGTATTGCTTGGTCGCGTTTTTCCTCGATGTCATCTAGGGCGTCGAGGAGCATATCGTGGTTGAGTTCGACATTCTGCGGCATTTTGGAACGGCGCAAGCTCGTCATGTTTACCTCAGCGGGTGCCATTGCTTCTACTCCATAGGCCATCGAGAAAGGGGTAGCCTTCGTTGCTCCGCGCGGGATTGTCTATGGGACCACATGACTCCGTCTAGTTCACCAGCCCAACAACCCTTCTTTTAGTCGAGTCGCTTCTTGGATCCGTCGATGATCATTTTTGTTAGTTGACTTGGCTTGGCTGTTGGTCTGCGGGTTTCTCGGTGTTGACATGTTTAGACGGATTCTCCATCTGTCGCAGAACTCTCTGAAGTTATGCGAGATAAACTGTGATCCGTTGTCGGTGATTATCTCGTAGGGGAGCCCGTGCCTGCAAATGATGTTTTTCCAGACGAACTTCTGTACCTCCTTATCTGTGATGTTGGCGTAGGCTTCTGCTTCTTCCCACTTAGTGAAGTAATCCGTGAGGACAAAGATGAATCTCTTCTGTCGAGAACTCGGCATTGGTCCAATAATATCCATTTCCCATCGTATGAATGGGTATGGTGCAGTCAAGGTATGGAGCAACTCCGTTGGGCTGTGGATGGTTGAAGCGTGTCGTTGGCATTTGTCACATTTCCGAACGTAGGACTCACAATCTGCGTTCATGGTTGGCGAGTAGAAACCGAGATTCTTCACTTTTAATGCGAAAGCTCACCCTCCTGAATGATTGCCCGCCGCTCCTTCGTGCGTTTCGGCCATGACGAGTCTTGTTTCGTCGCCGGAAATGCATTTAAGGAGTACCTTTGTCGCGGTCCATCGATGGAGGTCTCCGTCCTTGACGACATAGTGTGCACTGTGTCGCTTGAGACGTCTAGCCTCCCAATTCGCAGTAGGCAATTTGCCGTCAGATAGGTAAGCGATGAACTCCTCTCGCCAATCGCTGAGCTGACTTTCCGTTGCGCAAGGTTCTGCTTCATCGGTATGCATTGCGTCGGTGACGGCCGCTGCGATGGTCAACTGCTCGGTTTTTTGGCTGATGCTTGGTTTCTCAATCATGTGTATTGGGATCGTTCTCTTTACTTGGTCGTGCAGTTTGCTTCCAAGAGCTGCGAGGGCGTCCGCGCATATGTTTTCTCCGCGAGGAACCTTCGTGCTTTTGAAGAACTCGAAATCTCGTGTGAGATTCTTGACGAGCTTTAAGTAAGCATCCATCCTATCATTCCTGACGTCGTAATCGCCAAGATATTGGCTTACCACGAGTTGGGAGTCGCAATATGCGCTGATTCTATTAGCTTTGATTGCTTTAGTGAGACGGAGCCCCACAATGAGAGACTCGTATTCGGCTTTGTTGTTTGATACTGCGAAGCCAAAGCTGAACGATTGTCAAGTTAGCCCGCCCGTGGGAGACTGCAGTTGGACACCTGCCCCCGAACCTTTGTTCGTAGACGAACCATCTACGTGCAATATCCAGTTCTTGCTTGGTAGGATTAGGTCTTGCTCGAGTTCTGGCGTTAACTCGATCAGAAAGTCAGCGAGAACCTATGACTTAGCTGCAGTGCGGTTCTTGTATATAATGTCGTGCTTGCTGAGTTCCATAGCCCACTTGGTCAATCTTCCTGACTGGTTTGTGTTTTGCTTCACCGTTCTGAGGGGCTGGTTGGAGTGTATTTCGATCGTATGTGATTGAAAGTAGGGCCTGAGTTTTCTCGACGAGGTAACGACGGTGAGAGCCATCAAGAGCCATTTTCTCCAAGGTTGGGTACCGCATTTCTGGTTCTGTCATGCGTTTGCTGATGTAGAAAATGGGCTTCTGCTCTCCTCGATCTTCGCGGATGAGAACGCTACTGACAGCCGAGGAAGTGACGGCGATATATAAGGACATGGTATCGCCGGACTCTGGCTTTGACAGAACCGGAGGCGTCGTGAGATAGTGCTTCAATTGATTGAACGCTTCTTCGCATTTTTCTTCCCAGATGAATCTTTTATTTCCGCGTAAGAGTTCATAGAAAGGGAGGCACTTATAAGTTGATCGTGAGATGAATCTGTTGAGGGCCGTGATTCTCCCTGTCAACCGTTGGACTTCTCGGCTTCTCGGGAGGTCAAGGATTGCTGTTATTTGCTTGGGGTTCGCTTCGATGCCTCGTTGGGTAACAATGTAGCCCATAAATTCGCCTGAGGTGACTCCGAAGGTGCATTTCGCCAGGTTGAGTTTCATCCCAAACTCGTTCAACATTCTGAAGAAGTCTCTCAAATGGTCGAGGTGGTTTTCGGCGTGGAGTGACTTGACCAGCATGTCGTCGATGTAAACCTCCATAGTGTCGCCGAGTTTACCTACGAACATTCGGTTAACCAAACGTTGGTAGGTCGCGCCTGCGTTCTTCAAGCCGAAGGGCATGACTTTATAGCAATAAGTCCCCCTGTCCGTTATGAAGGTCGTCTTCTCGCGGTCGTCCGGATGCATTAGGATTTGATTGTACCCTGGGAAGGCATCCATGAAGGTTAACAGTTCGTTACCGGCTGTCGACTCTACCAAACGATCGATGTGAGGAAGCGGGTACCTGTCCTTGGGACAAGCTTTGTTTAGATAACTGAAGTCGACACATATGCGCCACTTCCCGTTTTTCTTCTTTACTACCACAGGATTCGCCAACTATTCTGGATACCGGACCTCGGAAATGAAGCATGCCTCGAGCAGTCTGTCGACTTCTTCATTCACAGCTTCAGATCGCTCAGGTCCGAGCTTTCGCCTTTTCTGCCGAATAGGTTTGAACGTAGGGTCGACGTTCAACTCGTGGGACGCTACAGTGGGGTCTATCCCCTTCATATCTGAAGTTGTCCATGCGAAAGTCGAAGCGTTTGCTCTGAGGAAGGAGATGACCTGTGATTGCATCTCGTCGGAGAGGAAGGCTCCAATGCGTATGACTTTCTTCGGATCGGCTTCATCAATGCGGACCTCCCGAACTTCTTCCTTCTGGGGATAGACCTTATGAATTGGTTTGGCTACTGAGTTGATGAGAGAAACCAGCTGTTGTAATTTGATTGCGGCGATAAGCTGCTCCCTCGCAGCTCGCCGGTCTCCACGGATCGTCTGTGTTGTTCTTTCTTTCCCGGGAAACTTTACACACTGGTTATAAGTAGAGGGAATGGCCTTCATGGAGTGTAACCAAGGGGGTGCTGAGGATAGCGTTGTAAGGCACCTTAGCCCGGATAACAGAGAACTTAACGGTCCAGGTTACGTCCCCTGCGTAAACTGGGAGGCGTATTGTCTCGATCATCTGTTCCGAGGAACCGTTAAACCCCGTCAGAGTGCGTGAAGAGGGCTTCATATCGCGTAGGTCGATCCCCATCCTGTCAAGCGTATCTCGAAAGATAAAATCGACTGAGCTGCCGGTGTCGACGACAACTTTCGTGACCTGGCATTCGCCAATTCCAATATCAATGAGGAGTGGATCATTATGCAGCATGCTGATGCCGCGAGTATCGGCTGCTGAGAAGGAGATATGATTGTCAGCTTTGACTTGTGTAGGCCACTTCTGAACGGTGACGGCTTGTCGTCTGTAATCTTTTATTGCTCTTACCGAGTCCCCGCGAGGAGGTAAGCCACCCATTATCACGTTGAGGTGCGGGGTGCCCGTAGCCTTCATCAACTCCAGTTACGCCTGTCGCTTCGCTTTGAGGCATGGTCGTAAATCACGTTTTTTGTACTGACTAAGCTTCACACGTAGGTCTTCAGCTTTAGAGTTGATCTGCTCGCGTAAGTCTGTAGGTTGAGGTTGGAGGCTTGGAGCAACTACGGTGTGGGCAGTCTTTCTCGCTTTGGACTCATTGAGGGTCGACCTGAGATCCGTTTCGCTTACTGAAACCTTCGCTGCCTTCCGCTTTAGCAAGGCGCGTAGATCCTTGGAGTCAGTTTTTCTCCCCAACTTTTCACGCAAATCTTGTGCTATCGACGAAAGTTAGTCATCCGAGGAGTCGTCATGTCGAGAGAGAATTACTTCTACTCGCTGCCAGTTTTTAGGTGGTTCTTCATCAGTTGACTCTCCCTCGAGATTGAGGTTGTTCACTGGGGCTCTCTCAGGGCTAGCTCGCTCTTCTTTCTGAGGAGCTCTGGCTTGAGACTTCTGAGTTTTCTTATCTTTGTTTTTGCTCCAGCTCTTATTGTTCCTCGGCTTCTGCGGAGGAGGTTCTATCTCGATTTTGCCATTTTTGATCGACTTGAGGAAATGTCCGTAAAGGACTTTGCAATCCTTCGTGTCGTGTGACTTGACCTCAAGATACGTACACCACTTGCTTGGTTCCACAGCATTTGAGCTCGTTGGTTCGGGAGAATTGGATTTCTGTTGCGCGATGTCTCGGTCCCAATGATTCCATCCCTTCTCTCGCACGACAACCGCGGAAACTGAGGGCTCCTCTTCATCCACTAGGTTCATGTAACCCCTCTTCTGGTTGGTTCTGCTGCCCGTAGAATGTTGACGCGGCTCTTGACGGGTGTCATTTGTCCGGGCGGGCGTTTGTTTTCCTGCCGCCTTTTTCGCCGCCTTTGCCCTGGTGTCTTCCTCTATACGGCTGAAGTTGTTGGATCGAGTGATAGCGTCCAGCACGGATCTCGTCGGGTGCCGATAAAGGTCGGCTCGAAATGGCGATTTGATATGGAGGGTGTTCATCAATGATTCCACAGCTATGTGGTCCGGTACGTCGACTTTCGAGACAACGGATTTAATCATCTCCATGAAATCTCGGAGGCTTTGCCCATTGGCGTGATTGAGGTTCCAGAGATCCGTAGCGGTGGCTTCCTGGCGAGTAAACATGATATAGTTCTTGAGGAAAGCCATCGAGAGGTCGCGAAAACTGTTGACGGAGTTTTCTTGAAGGCCGATGAACCAGTTGAGAGCGATTCCTTCTAGGGTTTCGACGAAAAGCTGGCAAAAGCCGGCATCGTTTTCTTCGTTAGAGAGATTCGCGCGCTGCATTGCGATGTTGAAGGACGTGACAAGGGCAGAAGGGTCGGAAACGCCGTCGAAGGTCGGAAGACGGAGCTTATCCATTTTTCGGAGTCGGACCCCCGTTATTTTTTCTGTAAACGACGTCCAAAGAGATTCTGCGAGGATACGCTCGATCTGAGGACCGGACGTAGTCACGTTGTCGATTTTAGAGTTTTTATCGAGCACTGACTGTATTAACGCGGCAAGATCATTTATGGTCTGCGCGTCGAGGCCTCCAGGGGTTTGAGCTGTATCGCCGTCGTTGACATCTTGGTCTTCAGCGTGCGCCGGCGTCGCGCCGGTTGCTTTCTCTGTGTTAAACAGATGTCTTCAGTACTGCGCCGTTGAGGCTTTCCACGTTCGCAGCGAGAGGAGCTAAGATTTCTGCGAACGCCGCGATTTGGTCAGTCGCCGCCTTCTGGGCTGCGTCCTGTTTGTTGGGGTCGAAAACGGTTACGACGAAGTTAATGTCCAAATCTTCGAAGAAGAAAACGAAAAACCTTCTTCGACAAACACTTTTTCGAAATAGATTCTTCTTTACGAAAAGCTTTGCGGAGGAAACGCAAGTCATCGAACAAGAGCTCGAACAGGATCGCTACACAGCGACCGAACACGTGCTCCGCTCGGTCGCTACGTAGCGACCGATTTCGAGCCAAAGCTCGGTCGCTACGTAGCGACCGAACATCCATTCCGCTCGGTCGCTA
>NC_027753.1:10175502-10175717 GCF_000695525.1 Brassica oleracea var. oleracea
TTAATATATTTTTTTTATAATGTCGATTACTTACTTGTCCCTATTTATTTACTTTAAATATTTTTGTAGGCGGTTCCTAAAAGGAATGGAGGCCGTTTAGTTGGGTTGGCCCGTCGTGCTTCTTCGTATCCGGCATCTTCTTCACAAGCTCCGTATGCCGATCCCATGATTCTCGAGGAGCTACATGACAAAGATGAACGGATTGGGGCATTGGA
>NC_027753.1:10176219-10189656 GCF_000695525.1 Brassica oleracea var. oleracea
CACCGAGGAACACTCTACGTCGGAAGTGTCCGAGGAACGTTCTCCGTCGGTACGTAGTTTTTCCGATGAACTCTGGTCTCGTGTATCTGCATCGTAATATCGTCGGAAGTTCGTCAGAATGACGTTTCTCGGTATTCGTCAGAAAGTCGTCGGAAGTTCTGACGAAATTCCGACGAATTTTTTTTTTCCGACGAAACGATACCGACGGACGGGTTCGTCGGAAATTCGTCGGAATTGGTCAATTCCGACGAATTTCCGACGATTTCGGCCATCAGAATCCCCCTGTTTTCTTGTAGTGCCTTTAACACCTCAAGACTAAGCACAATTTTGAAAAAGATACACAGACTCCAAACAGAAATTGAGAATCTCATAAGATGATAACCCAAGGGTCAGATTAATATCAGAGAGAGGAAGAGAGATTTGGATCTTACGGGGTCAGAAAGCCGTGAAAGATAGATTCTTTAGTTTTTTGATGCATAAACATACGCCCATTGCCAAACACTCTTCTTCTGGTCTTCGACAGAGGCAAAATGCAGCAGCCCACTGTCAAGAAAGTATTGGAGTGTTCGGAATGTGTTAGTAACTAAGCAAGCAGGCCTCATGAACAGATTCTAAGATCCTTGCATCATACAGACACTTTACAATGTCTACTTACGCATATGTCTCTCCATCTTTCTCGAATGTAAAGTCCTTGGAGAATGTTCTGGTTTACCTCTGTGATCAATGCAAACTAGGGAATCACATCAACACAAAGAATTAATAAATCATTGGGAAGTATAAATTAGCAAAAGAAAAAACAAAAGGAATAATGACTTACCAATATCAAAGATATTCTAATATCCTTGGATGAAACCAGACACTTTTTTATTGTAGTGATGCGTTGAATCGAAGGTGTTATTTATAGGAGAAGATTCATTCGGTAATCATGGAGGAGGGATAAAACACGAAGCCATAACTCTGGAACGTTTCAGATATGGAGAGGAAGCGCGAACGTCTCATCGTCGCCGTGCGAGAAGAGGAGAGATGAACTTCGTGTCTTTGCTTCAGTCGTATTAAGGTCAGAGGCAAAATACACTTTACCGGGCCGGATACGCTGTCCTAATTCTCGACCCAAAACATGCTAACGAAGCCCATGATCACATTAGATTAAATGAAACGCAGTGCAACACCAAACGGGACACGTGTCGAGCTGTTAGGAGACGACTTTCTTAGGTGGAATCCTACGTGACGCAAAGAGGAGAGAGCAAAACACTCTTTTATATAATAAGATATAATAAGATTAGAGAAAATGCACTCGGTAGCTACCAAAAATTTATAATTAAGAATATAACCAAAAAATAAAAGGTCTCTAACGTTCCTACAATATATACTATATTACCCTTCTTAATTTTTTTTTTTTTTGTTGTTTTATTTTATTCCGGTAAACTATAATCTTCTTCTTCCCTATTATTATTACCTACTCCATTACTTTCGGTCTTCGTCATCATAATTTGTATCATGGTAACACCACCTCTGTTATGGAAAACCATCGCCTCTTCTATATCTACGAACACGCTTCTTTCATAACATGGACAACTATTTTTTCCATAATCACCACCCCACCATATATCCGCCATGATCACCGCCACGATCCGTAATACTATTCTATTTAATTGATTCATTCCATGTAATCATAGACATTTCAAAATTTAAATAATATGTATTTTGCTATTTCATTTGTTACTATTTTATTTTGATACTACTTCATATTATGTGTTATGTGTATATTTTGATATTTAGGTTAGGATTTATATTTTCTTTTAAGGTTTAGTGATCAGTGTTTTGGGGTTAGTTTATGGAATGTTTGGATTGACGTTGGAATAAGCATTACCTCATTCTTTATAATGATAGACGTTTCAAAATTTGAACAATATGTACTATGCTATTTTGTTTATTACTATATTCTATTTATAATATCTCTTTCTTCAACCCACATTAGTTATGTCGGTGATCAACACAAGCACCACCACATCCACAGTAATCTGTCATGAAAGATCACAATTTTTTATGTATCCATGACTGCTTCATTCTCTATGACCACTACTACCATAGTTTCCACACCGTCGTTGTAACCACCACCACCACCGCACCTTTCGTCCATTGTCGTTGCTGTAAACACCACCATCCATCCTCCATCGTTGAGTACTCTTGATTTTCTTACCAACTACAGTCTTGAGTTTTTAAGTTCACATGTCTTTCACCATCGACATCATCACTTCTTTTTTCTTTGACCTGCAATTTGTTGTAAAAAAGGGTAAAGTTGGATGTAAGTTGGAAAAGATTGTTATTGACTTAATAATGTCAAAATCATAGCTATATTCTTCATTTTGCATTCAAAGTTAGCTATTTGGCAAATTAACCCATATTATGTAGCAGAAAAAAAAATTATATTAAAATTTTTTTGTCATCTGAAAATTTCTTAAACAACAACATTACAAACCCAACATGGGTGGTTACAAGTCTGAAACATCATAACTAAATACCAAAAGAGATAACAAAATCGGCAATTTAGATGAAATCTTAACCCGAAGTCACAAGCCGGCGGTTGCTAAGGAAACACTCCATAAACTAAATGACCATAAGTAAGACTCCAAATCAACCTGAGATAATTTTGAATCGACACCAAGATTCACAAAACAAACCATAATAAATCTACAAAACTCAAAATAAAAATATTGGAGCTTAAGACAAACACAAAAAACTACACAATACCAAAGACTAACAACCCTAGATGCTAATCAAAGAGATAATGAAAGAAACCAAACGTCGCGTTAGTAAACGAAACTAAACACCCTCCAACTCCAACTAAACTCGCCATCAGACCTTAAACGGGCTCTCCATGCGCCTCCTACACGCCACCACACCACGACAAAGCCTAGAAGAGCTTTCGCACACAACCTTGTTAATACAACCGATAAACAAAGACTATAACCACCACTGACCACCAGATCTGTTAAGATCAGAGTTGGCAGAGTATGATTTGATACTTTCGCTTTAGATCTGAGATCTGAGATATCTAAAGTACCGTCTAGAAGAAGAAAAGAAGCTAAGACAACTAAATAACATGACCACCTTCTCACAATACGAACGACATGACGCGGTCGACCGAAGAAGGTGAAGACGACAAGATCTCTTCATTTTTTTTTCTCTCCCTCTGTATTTTTTTTGATTCACCGGATATATATTCAATTTTATAATTACTTTTACTTAAAACTGAAATAAATTGAAATATCATTAGTTTATTAAAAATTAAAACTATTTTTAATTATTTTTGTAAAAGGCTAAATAGAAGATAAAAAAGTTAAATGAAAAATTATTTAATAAAGTCACCAGTTAATTAAGTAGACCTTTGCGGCTGCCAATAAATACGAACAAAGAAGTAAAAAAATGTAAAAGAAAAACATTTTTTAACTAATAGTGTTATGAGTTAAACAAAAAAATGGTACGTATTAGGAATTAGAATCACACTGCTAAGACTAGTTAAACAAATTTGGACACTTAACACGACACCTTACTTTTTCTCAATCCCCATTTTCTTGTAATCAATTCTTATTTTTTTTCCTTAACGGTAACTATTTTTTTATAAAGTTGTTTGCCATTTTTCTTTTAATTATCTACCCAACATTAGAAATTTACCATCATGGTCATTTTTGAACTCAACTGATACAAGAAATATTTTATCAATCTTAGCGCTTAAATAAAGAATTATAAAAAGTGACATGTATAGTTGGTGATTTTTATTTTCTTTTTATTTAATAGGTTGAATTTATTCAACATGTTAAATCTATTCAACATAAATAATCGACATCATCATATTTCATTTTTCAACATCCTTAATGTAGATTCAATAGTTGAATATTTTATTCAATATCCTAATTGTAAATAATATAATTCAGAAAGGATAATAAAATAGGAAAATATTTTCTTTCCTTTTTTTTTCTTTTCACCAACTTCGATCTACCAGTTTTTCTTATATTGAGCTATTTTTTATTTCTATTCTTTTTCTTTTATATTTAGATTCATGTGGTTTGTTGGTGAGCCAGTTTCTGGTTTTGGGTTTCGTCGAAGAATCTTCATTATCGTGCTGAAGCTATAAATTCTAAAATGGTTTTAACTTTTCATATTTAAAAGTTTTAGAATATGGATGTCTTTTGAATATAATAAAAAAATTACTAGTGGGTTACTTCCCACTAAACAATTGTTGATAGTTACCAGTTCGATTTTGGAGACTAGATTTAGTCCAAATGAGATTGAGAACTTGCTATAAACAAGTTCCGGTGTCCAATATCTTCAACTTGATCATACTGGTCATAAACTATTTCAGTGAATTCTTTTATTTGTCCTCCAGCTCATAAATAAAAATTAATCCAACTTTCATGAATGGCTGAAAAGCCCTTCATCTGTACTTTGTATTCAATGACACCAGCTGAAAAGACTATGAGAAACTAGTATCAAGTGAAGAGCACTCTTAAATCCTTTTGTTTTTCACCTTATTTTTCTTTCTCTTTCCCGGTACTTATGTGATTGTATGTTGATGTCTCCATCCAAAATTTTCTCAGCATCACGATTATCACCTATATCATCTTGAGAAACAGCCAAAAACAATGGAATATCAGTCACATCAGTGCAAGAAATCATACGCATGGCTCTGTCTTGAGGCACAACTTTGTAGCAAACATTCTCATCAATGTTGGCAAATGAAATCATGCCCTTTTGCATGTCAATTACTCATCCAGCTGTAGCCTGAAAAACTCTTCCAAACATCAAAGGTGTACTTGATCTACTACTCATCTCCATCACCTGAAAATCAATAGGAGCAATGCATCATGTTATTCATTATACCTTGAAGAGGTTTTGAAGAAAAAATCTGCAAAAGTTTGAGTGATCTTAGAATCTTATGTAGCAAGACCTAGTTTATTAGGGATGTCCATAGACAAGATGTTCACTGTAGATCATATATCACGAAATGCATCAGGAAACTCAACTCCTGCAATAGTGCATAGAACCATAAAGGTCACATTATCTGTAAGCTTTTAACCCCTCTGGCTGCACTTATAGCTTCATCATATGCTGTCTTGATTCTTTCTATGGTCTCTTCGTTGTTCTTGAAGAACTAATTGAATCGAAATGCATCATAAGCATCTTCAAAAGAGACACTTTCTAGAATCCTTTTCACTCTACTGTAAAACACATCCAACTCTTTTGCACTGATATGCGGTTTCAAGTGTTTAGTAACACAACATGGTGCAAAACTTTAGGCTTGTAAACCTTCTCCTCAATCATTTTTGAAGTGATCGTACATACATGCATCACATCCATCTATAAGTGTCGACCGACACAAGATGAGTGTCGATCGATACATCAACACTAGTCTTTGGCAAAGTCTTCAAATATTATCCTGAGGGGTGTTGATATATGGTGTTTTTGACATCATCGTATATAGGTTTTCAAAGGTTTTTTAGTCCTTTGTCAAGTCTGTTTAGTCATTTTTGAGTCCTTTCAGGTCTGGAGTAGGTTGCATATCTGGAAGATTTCCCTCGGAACAACAAGGCGGAACAGTCCGAGCGATTTCTCCCCTCGAGGAACAGTCCGAGCGATTGTTCCCGACATTTATGGAAACATCCAAGTTATTTTGGGTGTTTGCCCTAGCCGCCTCACTTCTTCTCTAACCTAATGGCGCCTCCATATAAAAGCCGTCTATCCTCTATTTTATTTTCTACGCGAGTTTTTGCAAGACGGCTCCATCTTTCTCACCTTCGAGAAGATTATCCGGAACCCTATTATATTTCTATTAATCACATAATGTACTATTCAGAATTATCATCTGTGTTTACTTGTGCTATGATTGAGTAGTCGATCTTGTTAGCCTAGGGTGTTAGGATTGCTGGATCGCGAGCTGGACACAAATAAGCATCATTAATTATTTTCATTCATTATTAATCGTATTTCTTGCATTAACTTGATCAATTTATGCATGAACTTAAGTAGATCTTCTCATTAACCGTGCATTAGACTACTTGACACGTTTTGCATGAGCATGGCACCCCTAATCGAAAGTAGATATTAGGGTGCCTTGTGAACATATCGGGTCAGCTCTCAAGGTTTACCGTCGCATCTCAACCCGAACGATATTTTAGGTGTCGAGGTCGATCGTTAAAAGGAACAGCTCCACGAGAGTGGGCTGGTCTACTTGATTACACGGGTTCGATACTTGATCTTAAAGAACTTGTATAGTTGTTTAGCTCGCTCCCTTATCAATCCGTAAACCACTCTAGACTAGCTCGTTTATCATATTGTGAAACCTCTTTATTGCTTGTTACTTTCATTCTACCCTTCAACCAACTCTTAAAACCAATCATTGTTTTAGCTTAAGGTAGAACCAATAGGATACATTGTAAACTGGTCCTCTGGAATTGAATCTAAATATATTACAACATCACTGTTAACTTGACAGTAGCAAGGTTCATTTTTAGTATATCAGGTGTTGACTGACACTTGATGGGTGTCTATCGACACTGAGCTTCAATATCGACTCTGCAGTGTCAAGATGGAAGTCCCGGTCGATTTTGGTATCAAAACTCTAAAACATTTGGAAACGGTGCTAAATATTGATATGCTCAAATTTACCCTAAAACCAAATCTGCAATTAATCAGTCTCAATAGTAATATTTAGTGATCGAATCCACATGGACTAGGATCACACACTAGACCTTTGTTTCAGATTAAACTAGATCATTAATATAAGGCAATAAAAGACAATAAATTAAACGGTTGTAAGTTATGGAAGAATGGCGCTAGATTCAGAGAATTTCTCCAGAAACCAAAATTGAAAATCAAAAAATTATCAGGATTTATAAAGAACAGTTCTAAACTCGTCACAATGTGAAAATAAATCAACTTTCGTTACATAAATAATCAATTTTTAGATCCTATAATATCAAATATATTGTGAAATCAAAAAATTAAGACAAACATTATGATCAGGTTTGATAAGTTCACTAAATTCCTAAACTAATTTTTTTGCGAATAGTTATTTACCTCATCAATGATTAATTTGTTGGAAGCAGCTCATACAATGCAAATGGAATTACACATAACAATCATAACTCTTCATATCTGTGAAATTTTGATCTTGTTCAACACATCTAGAGATATTTGAAGCATAACCATTGAGAACTTCACTTCTAATGCCACGTAGTTGAATAACGACATATTTGCTACTGATGACAATCTAAATATTGGAATTGAAAATTTTCCATTGATTTTGATATGCAACTCACTTCTTGAGCAAATATCAGGTAAGTCAAACCTTGAATTTTTCATGTCTTTTTTTCCATGGGACGTTCAATATTATGTTCATGTTGTTGTTGAAAAAAAAATCTCTATATGCATCACATCAAGGTTGTGCCGTAGAAGCAGGTCTTTCCAGTATGGCAGCTCCCAAAATATACTCTTCTTGTGCCAATTATGCCGAACCTCCATTAAAATCATGCATATTTCCAGGAACATGACCGTTACCCCCACGACGAACAGTTTCTCAGCACCATAGTAATCAATCTTCTCTTCTATTTATTCTCAACTTAGATATGGATGAGGATTTTCATGTACAACTCTTTTTTTGCCTAAAACAATGTATTGTTTCTTCGGTACATATGGTTCAGGAGAGAAATCGGTGATGACAAATCAACATGTCTTCTAAGAATTAATATGCTCATGAATAGAAATTCACGTTTCATGCACAACTCCGGTGGCAAGTTGTACGGCGTAAGAATGACAGGCCACAACAAATATTGTCTACCAGACATTCCAAATGGACTAAACCCATATGTGCATAACCCAAGATAAACATTTCGAATATTTCTAGCGAAATCTAGGTGTATCGTATTGAAATGTTTCCATGATATTGCATATGATGGATGAATGACCTCTCCATCCTTTTGGACATGTTCAGTATGCCATCTCATAGCTCGAGTAGTCCTTTCATATTGATATAATCTTTTGAACCTTTCTGTAATTGGTAGATACCACATCATTGGTACAGTACCTTATTCTTCCCATGTCTTTGTGGTTTGAATCTTGGCTTCTTGCAGAAGTGACACTCTTCTAGCTTCTCATCGTCTCTCCAATATTTATCATCTCCGAAGGCAACGCAAGACTGTAAACCAATTTTTGAATCTTATAATAAGATATAGCTGACACGTTGTCTTCTGAAAAATACTTTTTAAACAACTCAACCATGCATCCATGCAATTCTTATGTAAATTATGATCAGTTTTAATATTCATCATCCTAGCTGCTAAAGACAATTTAGAGAGATATTCTCTATAACCAGTGTAGATAGGTTGATTTGTAGCATTTAATATTTCATAAAATCTTTTTACATCCAAATTAGGTTCTTCATTATTTCCAGTTTCATCAACTATTGTTGTAGTATTTTTAAAAAAATGCATATGTAACCATGTCGTGAACTCTATCATGATTTACAATCTTCTCCTCATTTTCATTATGCAATTGAATTGGTTCTTTAGTATTACCGGCATTCTTAAAATTACTACTACTACTACTACTAGTTTCATTCTCACCATAACTCTTTTCATGTTGAAACCATATATAGTAATTTGGTGTAAACCTTCTATTTACTAAATATTTCAATACAATTTCATTACGGGAAAATTTTATATTCTTGCACTTCCGACAAGGATATAACATCTTACCGCTTTTCTATGTAAGCGATGTAAACCAGCTTGAAACATGGATATCTCCAACTTTGTTGAGAAATTCCTCGTCACTCTCCCCTCGAAATATTTGTGCGTATACATCCAACTCTATAGCTCGTATATATTTTCATCGGTTTGACATTTTTTTGTGTTTCATGTTTTTACGTTCTAACTTTTTGGTGTGCCCTTCTGTATAAAGAGTGTCATATTTATAGGTAATTTTCATCACTGGTAGGTAACAATTTAAAAACTGATTTACAACGAAATTATACAACTCTTTTACATTTTTTTTACAATGAATTTATGAGAAAATAAGTTAGGTCTAACCCATTAAAAACACGTTTTCACCAACAACTTCACTTTTACTCGTATCTTCGTCGTTAAACAGATGTAAAGTTTATCATTGTAAAATACTCCTTTTACAACGGCTTTACAACGAATAATAGTTTTCTTCGTAAATTCGTCTAAAGTTACATGTGATTTACAACGAAATTTTTATTCGTAAATCTACTTTGTAAATAAGCTATTTTGCACGTAAAAGACCCGTTAACTCGTCATTAGCTTACGACGACCATATTTCCTCGTATATAGTTTGTAGTAAATCGTATGTTTTTGTAGTGCATGTTTTCCTCTAGAGATTTGATCGAGATCTCTGTCTCGCTTTGCTTCTTCCTTGGAATTCTATGATCTCTTTTCTGTTGACTTCACTGTCCGTTTGGTTGGTGTTAAGCTCGTAATGATTTATTTCAACTGATTCAGAAGCTATTGGCCCTCCGATTTATTTGGCTATGCTTTTTCATATTGGGTGTTATAGTTATTAAGAAACTTGTGATAGCTTCTAGTCTTTGGATAGTTTCGGAGAAAGGATGTTCTATTTTATGGTTAGGATCTTGATTTTGAATTATATATTTTTTTTTTGTTTTTTTAATTGTGGTTCATAGTTTAGGTGTTGTAGTATATCATTTTTATTGTCTGTGTTAGGGTTTAAGTTCCAAAAAAATCTGTTTCCGTCGGTGTAATTTTTTGGAAAAATCAGCCCTTTCGCCGTCTTTGTATATCTTCTGATTTGATGCAAATGTTTTGCCTATCAAAAATATATAATTCCGAAAATACTTCGAATTGTGTTTTTGTGATGATCATTATAGAAATACATATTATAGAAATACAGTAGTAGAATAAACTATCAAGATAAGAAAAAGTTACATATATTTTATCAGTTTGATTTGAAAGGAAGATTTGGATAAAAAAATATTTGGTTTTAAAATTATATATTGATGGATTTTGGAGAACTAAATTATCCAGTTTTGAAGTAACCCTCGTAATACTTAACATTTGTGATTATGCGGATATAAAATTATTTTGGGATGTTTTACCAAAAAAAAAAAAATTTTGGGTGTCAGACTACAGAGAAAGTGTCGATACATGTAATATATTTCTAATTAGTTTGTTTTTTTAATAAATTCGGGATACCTCCAAATTAATAAAAAAAAATTGGTTCAAGATTGTTTCGATATTCATTATGAGCAAAACCAAGAGCTATCATGTTGCGTTAACAAGGAACATATTCAACGTTAGTCTTTTGGCATTGAAACATTTGGAATGAAACTTCCACGTGGAAAGTTACAGAAAAGCAAAACCAAAATTCACTCGTGGGAGTTTCGGTCAACCAAGGAAGAGTAACTTAGGAATTTTAATCGAAATGGATTATCACTAGTCATTTCCTTGTCTCCTTATTACCCAGCTCTTACATCTCTTCCTAAATCAGCTAATGTCTTCCTAAAAAAACTGACATACCATCTTAATCACGGTTCTTTAATAATTCTTAGTCTTAAATTATTATATTTTCCACTTAAATCATTTTTATACTATTCCTTTTTATTACTTAATGTTTAATTTGTTGAAGATATACAACTTTCTCAATTATTGATATAAATCAATTAAAATTTATATATATCATAACTATTTAATTTATTTTTCTATGTTTCAAAAAAAGCTTTGTGGATTTTTTTGTCAAAGATAAAAAGTTAAATTTTTATAATTTTTGTAACTGATTATTAAACGTAAAATGTAAAATGATAAAATACATAAAGAAATTACTTAATTTGTAACAATTCATTTCATATTTTTGTTCATTTGGTAATGTTTTGTAGAAATGTTTAACCATTTTTAGGGCCCTCATTGTATGGAATTTTACTAGTTACTATGTTTCTTAAAGATAAGCGCGAGCGTGGCATGATGCCAAGAACACCAACACTGTTTCTAGGGGTTTTGGAAGCTTAGGTTTCAAATGGTGATGCGTAGTACAAGTGCGGTGCGATTATAATAATATCAAAAATATATAAATACATAAATATATGTAGATATTTTTGTTACTATTTAAGGCGGTGCGGAACATAGCGATTCGTCACTATTGGAAGCCTTATAGCATGATTATTGGGGGTTCTTAGAGTGGAATTCTTAACGGAATATAAGAACCCGTATTTTAACTTTTAACTAAAAAAGTTAAGAACCAGCTTTTAAAACTCTTATTTAAGAACTAGTTCTTAGTTTTTTTAGTTAAAAGTTAAGAGACGAATTTTTATATTCCGCTAAGAACTCTATCCTAAGAACCCCCAATAATCGCTCTTAGTTTGCGTTTAATATTGCAGACAGTCAGACGCAGTATTTGGTATATCACGCGTTTTCATCATCTTTAATTTTCTTTGTGGAGGCCGCGTGGCAATATAATAGTGTAGACAGAGACCAGAGCGATAGTAAGAGACCGAATCTCGGACTTGGACAGTAGTTTCTTCTCTCTCTATCAGGACGGTAGACAAAAGTTGTACAGTTTAGAGGTTTAAATATCTCCTGATAAGGTTTAATCACAACCGTAGAATTTCAAACAAAGCCACAAGCAACGGCTACGATTATTTAAAGAAATATAGCCGACTCTAGAAAAAGGGATAAAACAAATCGTGAATTAAATGTCAAATCGAATAAAAAGCAATAGTAGAGGTAAATGGTATTAGGGAAAATTGGATAAATAGGACACTTTGAACTTAGATTTGTCACATTAGGATTTCTAGAAAATATTTTAGGAAAATAGGATTTTAGATCTTGTAAAATACCAAAGTACCCTTAATTTACCAATTATGTTGAATTTAAATTATAAATTATAATAATTTTCGTTTTAATGTTAAAACTAAAATCTATAAAAATTAAAAAAAAAGTCGTTTTAATGTTAAAATTAAAATCTATAAAAATTAAAAAAAAACACTAAATGGGAAAATGGGAGACGCGGGATGCCGCAAACCTAATTCCTCTTTCTCCTTGTCTTCTCCGTCGTAGAGTCGTCGCTCTCCCACGGCGATTTAGGGTTCAACGGTGAGAAGCTCTGTTCTTCGTCGGTGTTTCATCAGCCCGTGGTCTCTACTCTCGTCTCCGTCACCATCCTTTTCGATCTCACTGAAGACACAACGGCTGCGAATCGTTCTTCCTCTTCGTTGGGTCAAATCGATTTTTGAAGTGTTCTTCCATCAATTTCGCTTCTCAATCTCACAATTCTTCACATAAGGTATTGGATTACATCTATAGATTCTCATATTAAACGAAATCGAAGTGTTCTTCCATTAAAGCTCGATTTTTTTTAAAAACGATTTGGCGTGTTTCTTAAACTAATTTTGTTTCACGGATTGGTTAAACATCTTATACATCATTATTTGTGTGATGATATTGAAACCTTTACATGTTGAACTAACAATTTTGTCACGGTTTGTAGCTATGTCTGAGGAGCTACCGAAGAGGCTTTTTAAGGAGGGCGAGGAGCCCCGAGTTACTCAGATCAACAACAACTGCAGGATCGACTACATAATCCAAAAGTTCCAAGCGTGGCTGCCAAAGGAGTTGGATGTCGTGAAGAAAGACCCGGTTTTTCATCAGATTTTTAAGCTCCACGAGAATGGTCTTGGATACTCTGCCAGGGTGATACACAGCTTCTTGTGTAGGGAGCTGGTGACTTTCTTACAGCACGAGCTATGGTTTGTCTTTGCGAGGAGACCGCTTCGATTCTCATTGCAAGAGTTCCACGCCGTAACCGGGTTTGAATGCGATACTCATAACAAAGGGCAAGGCCATTCTGATTCCGTCTGATGATAAAGCCTGAGTTCCGCATAGACCCATCAAGCAGCCTGTCAAGGTTTTGTCATCATCCAGTCAACAAAGCTCTCAACGGTCGACGATCACCAAAAGCAGCGTACACAAGCCAGCTGCTACTTGTACGACTGAAGGAGCGCATATGATCGAGCTGTCAAATCCATTCTCAGCCTTCGATGATCTCATAGACACCTGATGATGACACCTGTGCGTGCTCTAGGGTTTTACATTTCCTGCATAAATAGATCAACTTTGTATCAAACCAAATCAAGAAAATAAGAAAGTTATTCAGCAAAACTCTAGCTTCTTCACTTTCCTTTATGGTATCAGAGCATCAGGGATAGCTCCTTGGATGCGATGGCTATGGAGGTGTTTAAACCACCCTCTTTCAACATCACCAACTGTGTTACGGTCACTCTTACTGATCGTAACTACATCCTTTGGAAGTCGCAGTTTGAGGCGTTTCTCAACGGCCAAGGACTGCTCGGCTTCGTTACTGGTCAGACTCCTCAACCACCCGCTACCATCCCTGTTCCAAACATCAACGGCA
>NC_027753.1:10191886-10196557 GCF_000695525.1 Brassica oleracea var. oleracea
ACTTTGTACCTACGCAAGGCAGGACAGCATCAGCTGGAGTTCCTACACCATCAACATCTCACCCAATGATCACAAGAGCTAAGGATGGAATAGTCAAACCAAACCCGCGTTATGCATTACTTACACAGAAGGCGTCATACACTGAACCTCGAACGCTGGCTGAAGCATTAAGCCATCCTGGATGGAATGCCTCCATGAATGAAGAAATTGGCAACTGCGAAGAAACAAAAACATGGTCTCTCGTTCCCTATAAAGAGGGAACAAACGTGTTCGGGAATCGATGGGTTTATCGGGTCAAACTAAATGCTGACGGCATGGTCAAGTCTCTACGCTCAAGACTAGTGGCTAAAGGGTACAATCAATCCGAAGGAGTTAATTACCTTGAGACATACAGTCCTGTGGTGCGATCTGCCACGGTTCGTATGATCCTGCATACAGCTATGGTCATGAAGTGGCACATTCGACAAATGGACGTTAAAAACGCCTTTCTCCACGGCGACTTGAGTGAGACAGTTTACATGAAGCAGCCAGTCGGCTTTGTAGACAAGACCAAACCCAATCACGTGTGTCTTCTTCACAAGGCTCTCTACGGCTTGAAGCAGTCTCCCCGCGCCTGGTTCGATAAATTCAGCAACTATCTCATCGAGTTTGGGTTCGTTTGCAGTTACAAAGACCCCTCTCTCTTCATCTACTCTCATGGGAAGAATGTCATCATGCTTCTTCTCTACGTTGACGATATGCTGATCACCGGAAACACCTCATCAGTCATGGAGACATTCTTGGATGAACTCAGCAAGCAATTCAAGATGAAGGACTTGGGGCAAATGCACTACTTTCTTGGCATTCAAGCGACCTTCCATGCTAATGGTCTCTTCCTCAACCAGCAGCAGTATGCTGAGGACATACTCGATGTGGCGGCAATGTCAGACTGCAACCCTGTGGCCACTCCACTACCTACTCAGCTCAATCAAATCCCGCAACAAAAAGAGCTGTTCTCGGATCCAACATACTTCCGGATCCCTTTGTATTTATTTTTCAGAAAAGTTCCGTCAACGACAATCACCCTTCGCATTTCATTGTAGAATCCTCTAACTGATTGCCTAAATGACATAAATAGATACATGAATTTTCCCTTCTCATTATTTTCGTAGTGAGTATGCGTACCAGGATTTGCTTCTTTAATCATATGCAAATATGCTGGTATTTTAGAGTAACTGCGATCTGGTATACCTCTAGCAGCTGCAATAGCAAACTCACGAGCTTCCCAAGCGTGCCAATAAGTAATCTCACAACTATGCTCCATTCTCATAAACTGAATGATGTCATTCGGTTTTGGGCCATCGTTTGCATCATCAAATCGATGTTGTATCAGAGTCCCAATTGTTCTTGCAGATGCTGTTTTTCCGAATTTCCTTTTCTTTGAAGGAGCACATGAATGTCTTCCATCACATTGGTTGATCATGAAATATGTAGACCCATCTATTCCTTCTGCACGCACAGTCCAGTTGCACAATGCATCCTTACATCGAATATACCACCATTTTCTCGTGGATTTGATAACAGTGTAATCGAAATTATTCTTCATCGCCAAAATTTCCATTGTTTATCTCAGGAACTTCTTCATCCTCAACATTACTTGAATCACAAGGCTCCTTATTCAAATCGATATTGACTCGTTCCTTTTGATTTACACCAGAAACAGAGAACATCACACACAAGGTAGTAGACGATTCCCTCTTTGCATAGCCCACAAAATTAGATGCTTGCCGATCATTGGTGATAATAATTGGAGGATTCCCTTTTTGATTCAACAACGAATAACTGAACTCGGCATTAATGGCATTATGGTCCACCCCATAATCCTCACACACCGTTATCTTGAGCTGCTTCAACGTAGTAGTAGTTGCTAATGTTACCATTCGACCACGCCTTTCTTTGTCTACCACGAAACTCCAGTCATCACCGCGACTACACATCCATTCACCCGATTTGACATAGATTAGAACCATGTTGTATTGATAGAGAAAAGAGAGATGATTATGTCGATGAAGAAGAGAGAAACACAAAGAACGACGACAAAAGATCGTGGGAGAAGGAGAAAAACGTGGGAGAAAATATTCTTGGAGATATTTAGGGAAGATTTAGTTTACATTTAGGAAACATCTTTAACCGATTATGGAAGTTTCCATATTTTTCGGATTTCCTGTAGAATGTATAACCTATGTAAGTCAGAATACAGTAGAGTAGATGTGAAACATATTCTTCCCTAGGCGCCACATAAGGTAAAAGACAGACCATATCATGGCTCCAAATATAGATAGGGTATATCAACGCATTGTGGCTATATGTCGTTATCAAGCTAAAGGTATAAGAAATACATCTTTCTTGATTATAATGTAACGTAACCTAGCTTTGGTTAGAATATATAAGAAAAGATAGGTTACGTTGTATACCAAAGATATATCTATGTATAAACATTAGTAGCCGATTTCTAGACTAAGTAGATAACTAGAATGAGTATTGTAACTGTAGATAGAAGATGAAATAAAATATGATTCATTTAAAAAAAAAACAATTTAAACATATATATTGTCATACTTATGTTTCCAATAGTTTTGATATTTTTTAACATTTTTAAAATTCAGTTTACTATTTTTTCCATAAAAAAAAGGGTAAAATATGTCCAGAATTGCCCAAAATATCAGAAATCCTATTTTGACAAATAAAAGTTCAAAATGTCTCATTTTTCCAATTTTCCAGTGATATTATCTCTTCACAGATAGGCGTCGTTCGATCAGGCTCCACCCCCGAAAATGATCGATCTGATTTCACTATATACATTTTATATTTTATTAGTTCGATCTGTCTTAATCATCGAACTGTTTAAATGCACTTACTACTATTTTATACTTTGTAGAAAACTTTCTTTTTCAGTCTTATATTAAGATGAAAACGATTTTATGGGTGTGATTGATAAATTATGGAGTAACTGATATAGTAATTGAAATGGAGTAACTAGGAAGAAAAATAGTAAAGTTATAAAGATGAAAAAAAATAAAAGTTGATTGTAACTTATTTTCCACCTAAAAAACAGTGAGGGAAAAAAGTGCAATACATACCTCTATTTGAACAGTACTAAGCGTAAGAGAGATAAAACTTATTTTCACCTGATTGGTAGTTACAAGTGGAACTGAAAGAAAAAAATAATTATCCCTGGAACATTATCGCTATAAGTTCCTTTCAATCACACCCTATGAGTAAATTGTTTCAATGCAATTTGTTGTGCGTAAGATTCGGTTTCTAATCAAACGTGATAATTGTTTGTGTGCGGAGTGTTTGTGAATACATGATCCCCTTACTTATCCGAGGAGTTAGCACTATCTATTTTAGATATATCCGGTTTGCTTATGGTTTGGTCGGTGCCACAGATTGCTGGTTTTATGTGGTTAACTAGTGACACATTAATTGGTTCAATCTGGTAAATAAGCTTTTATCGGTGTTTTGAAAACCAGACCGAATCGGCAAGTCGGACCGGTTTGACCATGACTCGTTAAAGAAACCGAGTCCAGTTTGGTTTAAAACCCGGATTCGAGAAAAAACAGGTAAAACCGATGATCCGGGTCATCCCTCTCTTTATTTCATTTTTTTTTCATTTAAATACTAGTTGATGTCCCGCACCCTGTGCGATTAATATATCTATATACCTAACATTTTTTTAATTCTAATGTTTCTTTTTAACAAAATATAATAATTAAATTAGATACAAATTTCAAATTATTATAAATTATAAGTCTTTAATATTCATATTAGTAATCAATGTATTAAATTATGTTCTTTTGTTTCATAGTTTTATTTTTATTTATGTGATGCAGATTTTGAATCAAAATCTTTTCTAATAGTAATAATTAAATTAGGAAATTTTTATTTGAAATTAAACACATATTGTATTTGGACTGAAAAGAAATCATGTGGTAGTGAAATGATTATAAAAATCACAAATATAAAACATTAACAAAATAACGATAGTCTAGGATGTTCAATCCAGTAAAACCGAACCAAACCAAAATAAAGAAAATAATCTGGATTTGATAGTACCGAATAAACCAAATGATTGTTATTTTAAAAAGCCCACAGTATATGGATATGGTTTTGTATATTAAGCGATCAAATCGAATAAAAAAAAACTATATATATATATATATATATATATATATCAAATAAAAATAAATAATAATATTAATTAAACTAATGAATTATCCTAAAATCCTAAAAAAAAGATGATAAGTAATCAAATTGAATAAAATTATAGAGAATATGACAAGTAAGCAAATTCACTTTTTTTTTGTCATCAACAAACAGACTCATATAGACTCTGCGAACCAATCTGGTAACTCCGCATCCATATGAACGACGAAAGACGATTGTTTTCTGGCACATCGTTGTAGACTATCCGCCTTTTGATTTTCCGTCCGGGGTACATGAATAATCTCTGAGCTAGTAAAACGTGTCTTCAGTAGCTTTATGTCGTGCAGATAACTCTCAAACGCCGGTCATTCCTCTGGTTCTGAAACCATCTTCACCAATTGAGAACAATCTGTAGCAAAAGTAACCTGAAACTGATGTAAATTCCTCATACATTCCATAGCCCATATCAGTGCTTCCATCTCTGCA
>NC_027753.1:10196784-10202135 GCF_000695525.1 Brassica oleracea var. oleracea
AAAAGATGATCCATATTCGTAAATAGAGAACTAGTGGGGAAGTAGGTTGGGTTAGACGGTATCTTTGACAAAGCCCAAACTTGACGCGCAGGAGGGCACTCAAAAAACACATGGTTTATTGATTCCTCCTCAGCTCCACATCTAACACAACAAATATCTCCCTTCATTCCTCTTGCTTGCAAATTCTTCTTAACAGCTATACATCCGGATACCATTTGCCATAAAAAGTGCTTAATCTTCGGAGGGCATCTCACCTCCCAGCAGAACGCTTTCAGAATATCCATTGTGGGACCATAAAACACTGATGGTTTTGCCTTGTCTGGATAGACCCGTTCTAACTGATATCCTGATTTAACTGAATATTTCCCATTATATGTGAAGTGCCATCCATTCCTATCCACCATATGAGTCTTACTCAAAGGAATACTTTCAATAATTTGAGCATCCTGGGGATCCACCAAATCCCGAATTACTTGCGACTTCCAAGTTCGTGAAATTGGATCTATCAAAGAGTCCACTGTGAGGTCCTGATAAGTGTCATGTTGATTTTTTTTTTGCTGGTCTCGGGCGAGTGGTTGGGAGCCATGGATCACTCCATACAGAGATAGAGGACCCCATTCCCACCCTTTTGATTAGTCCTTTGCTAACCAGAGATCTAGCGGATACAATACTCCTCCAACCATACGACGGGGAGTATGAATGAATCGGTTCTAGCGGTGAGGAATTCCTATAGTACCGTCCTTTAAAAACTCTAGCAAAAAGAGTTGAAGGCTTCTCTATCAGCCTCCACAATTGCTTTCCAAGCATAGCCGTATTGAAATCCGTTATGTCCTTAAAACCCAGACCTCCTTCGTCTTTATTTGTACATACTTTGTCCCATGACTTCCAGTGCATACCCCTTGTATTTCTCACTGGGCTCCACCAAAATTTTGATACCGCACTTGTCAATTTCTTCACCGTTGCTTTTGGTAACCGATAAACCGACATCACATGGTTAGGCAAATTCACTTCTCAAATAATAGTATAAATTGATTACATGTTCATTGAAGATGTCCTTGCTCTTGCAAGGAAGTGTACGTATGAATTTTATCTTTTAATGTTCAGCTCCACATAGTTTTCAATCTTGCCACAATATTAGGCACGATAACTTCTGATCGGATCCTTAAATCGGGATTACATATTTGAAGAAGTTTTATTTAATTTTATGATAAGTCCAAAATACACAAGGAATATGAAAATATAATCTTTATCCTAACAGGAAGTTTTATATTAAATTCTAAACACTTTTACATCTAAAAACAAAACCATTGTGATATTTCTTCTGATAGAAACAAACGAAAACATAGCGTGAAAAATGGAAACTGTTGATCAAATTTTCTTACTGTTCAGCATCGGCATGATCATAATTATACTCGTTTTTTCATGTGGCGGCGATAGTACTAGTCCCACAGGATTACCTGCCGAGACAATCGACCAAACTCCGCAGCCTCAACCAGACATTGAAACTGGACAAAGGAAAGTCCTAATGTTCAAAGATATCGAACAAGAAGAAGAAGGAGGCGGTAAACAGATTTGTTCAATTTGTTTGGAAGAGTACGAGGATGATCATGAGATTATGCGTTTAAACAAGTGTGAACATATTTTTCATCGTTTTTGCATTGACTCTTGGCTTGCACGTCACTGGAGCTGTCCAAATTGTCGTCGTTCTGTTGATCTGAATTCTTGAGTTTTTTTGGTCTTCACATTATAATCGTTTCAGTAATTTACTAGGTAATATTATAAGTTCTGTTAATCATTGAAGGGTAGATTGTCAATATTTTATACTAATCAAAGTTTTGGTCAAAGGTTTCACAATCGAACTCAAGTTGACTTTGAAGCTATGTTTGTTTTATTAGAACATAGATACTCTTTTATTATTGGTCTACTTTCCACCAATTCAAGCTTTTTTCCTAGTGCAATACTTTTATGGATATTGAGACTTGAGAGTGGTGATCGAATGCAATACTTTTACATCCGCAACAACTTCAAGCTTAGATAGATTGATGGGATGCCACCACCATTGATGCTTTGTTTTATTATATGCGTTTTTAAAGACTGTGTGGGGTGAATGAGAAGGCACAGGCCCCTCGAAGGATAACATATACGTAGTTCTGTTTCCCAATCAGAGGATATATCATATGATAAACAAAAGGTACATATTCCAAACACAGCCTAATATTTTGATGGCTTATTCACATGTAAATATAAATATATAGATATCAAACACATCGAAAGCTATTAGATGAAACCAAAAACTTTTACGGATCATTAGTGCATCGACATGGGCAGCAAGCACCTGGTGGAGCCGGTGCACAACACGCACAAGCAGGACAGAAGCGAATTGGTGGCGGCGGTGGTACTCGTTGTGCTCTCAGCAGGAGCAGCATACGCCCTTCAACTGTAAGGAAACAAAAGATTCACCTTACAGAAAACCACGAAGGAATTTTAGTTTTAAAAAATATATGCTTACCATCTAGATGCGCTCGAGCTGCCTGACATGGAAGGATTGGAGACAGGACCAAAGCAAGTACAAGAACAGAGAGGAGGATGACTGAGCTTGATCGCTCGGTTGCCATTGAAAACGTTCTGCTAAAAAATGATTAGAAACTTACGAAAATGATTTCTGATTGCAGTTTGAAACCATTGTAGGTGATGCTTATATAGGCCAAGAACAAAAAACTGGAGCAAAGTTGGTCAAGAAGTCTAGCGATAAAATAATATAGAGAGTAAACAAGTATATATGACTATTGACTAAGTAAGCAACCGAAAATTCACACCATCGATAATGAATGAACGACGGCTGAATGTATGTGTGAGGAGACTTTAGATCTCTAGTTAATACGCAAATCTGAAGAAGTTTATAAATTTTTTGATCATTCAATCTGTTTGAGACTGCTGGTAGTGCTCATTCTTTTGTTCCCAGAATTTGTCTATGACTATGAAATTGTACTGGTAGGATTTGATTCTTTAAAGTCTACCAGAACATTTTGTAAGTGGCTAGTCTAGGTGGTTTCAATTTAACAAAGTTTTTTACATGTTCAAATGTCTCCTTGATTATTATTTACTATTTTTTCGTAGATAATGTATTTAAGATATTGATTAATAGTTTTCGTCAAAAGTTGAAATCAAACTCCATAAAACAGCTGACTTTGTTTATTTTTGACGTCGATAAAATTGAAACTTGATTTTGTAAGGATACTGAATCAACATGGCCAATATTACCAAAGCGAATCTGATCCCGTTGGTTAGGCATGGGCGTTCGGGTATCCGTTGGCGTTCGGATCGGGTTTTTTCGGGTTTTCGGATTTTCGGGTTTACGATCCTAGGTCCTATACTAAAATTTTATTAGTACGGGTTGGGTTCGGATAATAACACTTCGGGTTCGGCTCAAAAGTGTATTGCGTCCTAAAACCTATAAAGTAATCATATATCGTACGGATTCAGGTTATATCGGTTTGGTTCGGATATAACCGAAGTAAAAAACAAAACTTTTGAAACAAAACATAAAGAAAAACATCTAAATTAAATAAAAATTAATCTTTCGCACATAAAATTGATAAAATAACAATAAAATGTTAAATCAAACGTGAAAACAAACATCATTTGTAAACAATATGTATTGTCTTATAGAGAGTAGCATTTTTATTTCAATGATCAAATTATAAAATATTTATTTATAACTAATTGTGTACTTAAAACATTTATTAAGATTTTAATATTTATTATTATATATCATATTACCACAAATATTTAATTTAATAATTGCAATACTTATATATATTTCAAAATATTTATATTAACTATTAATTTCAGATTTTTCGGGTTACCCATTCGGATTCGGTTAATAACACTTCGGGTTCAGATATTTTTTATACCATCTTACAAAATCCGTTCGGGTATTTTTACATTTCGGGTCAGATAACGGGTCGGGTTTTTCGGTTCGAGTTCGGTTCAAATTTTATGCTACAGTTGGTTGTGGTTATGTCCTCCTCTCTCTCTCTTTGTTACCTCCTACCCTTTATTATCTCATGACTCTTATCAAAAAGCGAGGTAATAATAATAATTACCTTTTTCTTTTTCAAAAAACAAACATAGCCCATATTATTTATGTTTCAAAGTTGGGAAAATTGCCAAATATGATTCACAACTTGATTTATAATGCAAAAGTAAACCCAAACTTGAATCAAATGCAAAAATAACCTAAAAGGTTATTGAAATTACAACCAGCCCCTTGTGAACAAACAAAAAAACCGAAATTTGTTTACGTTTCTAACCCCCGTAAGTCGTCCAGACGACTTACTGGAAAGTCGTCTAGTCTAGTTCTACTTAGAAATAATTTAAAATTTTTGTAAAAAAATATTTTGATAAGTGAAAAATTGAAATCATGTAATTAACATATGTTTTAAGAGATATAAATTAAGATATAACAAAAGTTAATTGTTTTCAACATAGATGAATGAAAGTAATGAGTCATGATATTCTTTGGTTTAGGTTTTGCCAACATATGTTTTAGTATTGTATGTGTTCTTAGGGTTAGATTTTGGAATGCATAAATGTTTTTTGAAAACTTTAAAATTTAGCTACGTGTGTTTATTTCAGTGTATAGTAAACACTACTTAAGTATAACTACGACTTTATAACGTGGTTAGTTAGTTAATTTAATCAATTTAGTTTAGGGTCTGGGACGACTTACTAGTAAATCGTCCGATGTACAATATTCAACAGATGACTTACTAGTAAGTCGTCCAAACCGGACCGAACTTTTAATTTTACAATGTAATTTTAAACCTAACCGGATTATTTACCGGACATATATAATGTGTTTTTTTCTAATTCACTTTTTCGCGAAATTCAGAAAACCCTAACGCCGTTTCTCTCAAAGACGATTTCGAAGGCGATTTCCGTCGATTCTCTCTAATCCATCGTTTTCACCGCCGGTTATCTCTCCGCCGTTATCACCGTCGTTCTCACCACCGTTCTCACAGCCGCTTCCTCTATTTAATATCTGAGAGGAAACCCTAGCGCACATTCTCTCAGAGGCGTCTCGTTGAGCTCCGCCGCCGGTAAGTTATATCTCTTACTGTCAAGTGATTGATTGAGGAAAAGATGAACATAAAACGTTGTCTCTATCAATT
Organism: Brassica oleracea var. oleracea; assembly: GCF_000695525.1. Classification (NCBI taxonomy): domain Eukaryota; kingdom Viridiplantae; phylum Streptophyta; class Magnoliopsida; order Brassicales; family Brassicaceae; genus Brassica; species Brassica oleracea. The sequence goes on from NC_027753.1 coordinate 10,201,959, forward strand.
TATACACTCGTTCTCACCGCGCTTCTTTTTTCACGTCTATTTTTTCAGATATATAACCGATGTGTCGAAGGCGACTATGTCTTCTCCAAATTTTCAGGTCGACTTTAAAATGTTCTACTGGAAGTCTAAACTTGCCAGACGAGTTAATTATAAGTCTTTGATTGTTTTGAGATGGTT
>NC_027753.1:10202354-10202546 GCF_000695525.1 Brassica oleracea var. oleracea
CCAGCTGGACATAAAGAAGAAGTATGAGCTGTGGAGTCTCGTTGGTCCAGAACCTGTGAGGTTTTCACTGTTAGAGTTTGAAAACCTCATTGGTCTAAACTACGAGTACATCGAGGACCTTGAGAGACCTCACTGGGATGTTACGAAGGAGTTGACTTCTTTCTGGGAGATGTTGGGAGTTCATGTCGAAGC
>NC_027753.1:10202641-10202837 GCF_000695525.1 Brassica oleracea var. oleracea
GCCATCTTCACTGGATACATTGAAGGGAGAAAGTATTCAACCCCTACACGGGTTAGTCTGGCAAGGCTAGTGATGGAGCTAGAACGGTTTGAGAATTATCTATGGGGGAGAGTCGCGTTTAAGGTACTGATGGACTCTGTGAAGGAAAAAGATATTTCGGGTTGTTACACTATTAATGGGTTTGTGCAAGCTCTCC
>NC_027753.1:10203369-10204889 GCF_000695525.1 Brassica oleracea var. oleracea
TTACTGCAGACTAGGGTGATCAACTTTATTCAAAAGGAAACTGGTGAAATGTTTCCAAAATGGGAGTTTGATGCTGAGAACACGCCCGCAGAGAATATAATTAAACTCATGTTTGTGAAGAGACCGTGGAAGTGGACAATGGATTGCTGGGAAGTCACCGGTATTTGGGTCAATACAAATCCGGCGGTTGTGACTCCAGCGAAGAAAAATGTAGTGAAGGAAGACAGTCCAAGACCTCAGAAGAAAGCTCGTAAAGAGGCACCTGCAGAGGCTAGTGAAGAGGCAACTGTAGAGGCTAGTGAAGAGGCACCTGCAGAGGCTCGTTCAGAGGTGATTACGACTGTTGGTGGGTTGACCAAAGAGGATATTAAAACCATGTTCAAGGACATAGTTAATGCCATGAGGGAAGGGTTTGGGACGTGCCTTAAGGAGATCAAGTATCTGTCGGAAAGGGTGGAAGCTGTGGAGAAGAAGGTTGGTATCACCACAAAACGGAAAGGGACATCATCTCAAAACACAGGGACATGGACATCATCTCAAAACACTACCTCTCCACCTAAAAACGCTCGAACCCATGGTTAGTAACGAATCATCTCCCAACAAGAGATTGACTAGACAAAGTCTTAAGAATAAGAACTGAAAAGTTGCATTTGCTTTGTTTCTTGTATGTCAGAACATGTGTGCTTTGTTTATAGTGTATGGATTTTGTATATGTATTTTGTTTCATGTTTGAAGACACTCATTGGTTATTATTATTTGAAATGGATCTTTGGTTATTATTGTATAAACACATCTTGTATATTGCAGAGTGAAACTGTTAATGGGACGAACGCGGTAAGGGAGAGCTTGTCGGAGGATAAAGGTCCAGATGTGCCCGCAGATGCTAGTTCCTCGAAAGATAAAGCTCCAGAACCGAGCCTTGTTCTATTGGACAAAAATCAATCCACTGTTTCAGATTTGCAGAAGGAGGATGCTAGATATCTAGAAAAGAAGGATGCTGCTTTGGCACTTTAAAGAGTGATCGAACAAGGAGACTTGCTGCCTCACAGCAATCTCCTTATACGGCAAACAGCACGGCCAAAGTGATCATTCCAAACAAAAAGCTTTATCCAGGCTATAATCCTTTTGCTAAAATTGACAAGAAGAAATTGAAGGACCTCGCTGATTGGTTGAAAACTTTGTTGGGGTCAAAAATCGGTCACGACGGAATCCATGTCCGAAAGTCCGTTGTTGGGGTCGAAAACGGTTACGACGAAGTTAACATCCAAATCTCCGCAAAATACAAGTATGAGTGCCTTTCCGCGACAAATTGTACTTGGTCAAAAGAATGTCGCGGCATAAGTCCTCGAAATAAAACCTTGTTCAAACCCCGTTTGGATCAAACACAAGCTGTCCCAAGGCAACAGAAACGTATCTGAGCCAGCCGCGGATAGGTTCAAATGTGACGGTCGGAACACAGATAGATCAAGCTCAGTCACTACGTAACTACCGCACACGCACACTGCCGGTCGCTAAGCGGC
>NC_027753.1:10205992-10207316 GCF_000695525.1 Brassica oleracea var. oleracea
TGTTTGCAGTCATTATAGAACACCTCTCGACAAAAAACCACGTACAAGTAGAACTTGGTTCTATCACACCCTCCGGACCTCCTTATCTTGGCTGGAGGACTGTGTAAGTCTTCTGCTATGACTTAGATGACTTACTGATAAGTCTTCTTTGTAGACGACTTAATTCGTCTACGAATTACTTGTAAGTCGTTTGGTAAGTAGACGACTTACCAGACGACTTAAAAGTAAGTCGTCTAGTAAGTCTTCTACGTAGACGACTTACTGGTAAGATATCTTCTCACTTGTACCCTATTTTATATGCAGCATATTGATGCTTGGATTAATGTGCTGAGGAAGAGGTACGACGCTAACCCACAACATTTCAGGATCGAGAGAATGAGCTTCCTTGATCATCTCTTTGCTCAACAATGGAGATTCAACTTCAAGGATTTTAAGGACTCGTAGCCCGATCAGAACGGTTTAGGAAGAAAACTCCCTGGTGGGTCGTGAAATTATTATGCAAGCACTATACCATCATTTTGCCAATCGAACAAGGTTTGGGGGACAGATATTGATGATATCTATGCGCCAGTGAACTACACCAACACTCATTGGATTGCTACGTGGATATCGATCCCTAAGAGGCACATAGTTGTCTTTGACAGCATTTATTCCAGTATCTCCCCAAAAGAACTCGATGTGGTAATGGAGCCTTTTCTCTACATGGTCCCTTATCTGCTTGTTGAGTGCACTTCCTCAGACGAACAACGTTCCCAATACAGCCTGGAGCCATTCACATATGAGAGACCGACCAATATACCTCCGGCCCGAGCTGGTGATTGTGGCGTGTACGCTCTAAAGTACATTGAATGTCATGCTCTTGGGATAGAGTTTAGTAAAAAATACTTTGCTAAGCCCAACGGGAAGACTATGAGGGATAACATGGCGGTGGATATATTTCAAGAGCTTCCTGACGCGCATGAGTTCGAAAACAAGGACAATGATGCCAACCTGGGTGCGTATGAGGGGTGATAAACATGCTACGTTAGATTATTTTGTATGATAGATTAGGCTGATGTGTGTATTTGAACTTGATCCCTATTTTGTAACCTATCTTCGGCGCAGAAGACTTACAGTTAAGTCGTTTGGAATGTTGGCCGACTTAACTATAAGTAGTCTGGAAAGTCTTCTGTGCAGTGACCTTTTGTAACCTTTCGGATAATATAAAGGGCAAGACCTTCTTAAATTTCTTTGGTAGTGCAATTTGACAAAGAAGTTGACACAGATAAGTTCATAACACAAATTTTTAATACATAGACTAAACACTGGACGACTAACTGGACGA
>NC_027753.1:10208424-10209500 GCF_000695525.1 Brassica oleracea var. oleracea
ATCAGTGATATGCTGTGGATTCAACCCATCAATGATTCCAATACGATCAATGAAAAGCCTACCAACATACTTCAGAGTACAGTGTTTCCGGTGAGCGAGTCGGTCTCCCACTGAGCATGTATGTTTTTCCACATACTTTGTTACAAAAACCGCGTTTGTCCCATGTTTTACACTCGCTCTGATCTTCCATTGACAACCACTAACCGGACATGTTGTCACAAGGAGAGTTTTCGTTGACTTGTATATTCTGAAGGAGAACCTAAACCTCACTGCTGTCAACCGCAGCTCTAAAAGCAGTGCATCCTTGCTAACAAAACTCTGGTTGACATAGATACTGTTACCATTCGATCTTCCTCCTTCAATATTTTGGAAATCTTCAAAACACATATCATCATCTTCCTCATCCTCATCTTTAACCTTTCCATAAACACTGTAATCCTCACCATTCTCGTCCGCTTCAGCAACAATAGAGATATCAGCATCCTCCTCCCCTTCATCCTCCTCCCCATCGTCCTCCTCCCCATAATCCTCCTCCTCATCATGATTTTCATCTTCAACCAAATCATCATCATCATCTTCAAAACATTTATCAGCTTCATTAGCTTCATCATCTTCTTCCCTGAACTCTGAAACCGTTTCCACCTTGCTACGGCTTGATACACAAAGCCGTACTCCATGCATTTTGGTTATCTCGAGCNNNACTTGTCTATCACTTGTAGCATGAATAGGAGGGGTGTCTGGAGGCTGCATCATTTCTGTTGGTAATGAGTAGGTTATCTCCACAGATTATGTGCTCATTTCCAGGTTATAATCTTCTTGAGCCATTGCAAGAAGTTCAGCATGTGTCGAACCTTCCCAAAAAAAAATGATTCTCGCTCCTTTGACATTATCAACCACAAAATCCCAACGGCAATCTTTCAACAACCATCCTTCATACACTGCATGTAACTGACGCATCATCTACAAAAATTCAAAATAAAACACATTAGTAAACATAGAGAAAATGAAAGTTTACTAAACATTGACGCCGACGACATACCAGTAAGTCGTCTGGAAGACTTACTAGTAAGTCGTCC
>NC_027753.1:10209625-10210215 GCF_000695525.1 Brassica oleracea var. oleracea
CATTTGACCGAATTGTGTCAGATATTTTACTTTTTCTGGACGACTTACCAGTAAGTCGTCTCCTGGAAAACAAAATTTTTAATATTTTATTAAAGCTAGACGACTTATTTGTAAGTCATCTCAGGTTAGTTTGCAATTCGAAAAAGAAACTTAAATATTTAACTTTACCCAGACGACTTACTTGAAAGTCATCCAGGTAGACGACTTACGAGAAAGTCGTCCGAGATAAGCAAGGTTTGACCAAAATCTAGGAAATAAATCTGGACGACTTTGCTTATCCTGGACGACTTTCAAGTAAGTCGTCTTACTTGACGACTTCCGCGTAAGTCGTCTGGGAAAAGTTAAATATTTAAGTTTTATTTTCCAATTGCAAAAGTAACCTGAGTCTAGCTTTAATAAAATATTGAAATTTTTGTTTTACCGGAGATGACTTACTGATAAGTCGTCTAGGAAAAGTCAAATATATGACACAATTCGGTCAAATGCAAAACTAACACGTTTATCCTAGACGAACAAACAAAGATAACGACTTACAAGTAAGTTATCCGTTTGACCAGAAGACTTACCCGTAAGTCTTCTACAGCCAGACT